>NC_027756.1:21341473-21341989 GCF_000695525.1 Brassica oleracea var. oleracea
CACAAAACATCTAGTGAATTCTTGCAAATGGTCAGTATGGTCCAAGTCATTTGGGTAAGGGAAGGCTTTTATTCGAGTGATTCAAGAGGTTCAAAACAGAAAATCTTTAAGGTGGTTTACTCTCGAAACAAGTAGCCTTGACATTGCACATAATATATCTAAGAAAGGGACCAACTCATGCATACAATGCTCAATCTCCATTGTTCTACCCTTTTCCCAAACATACAATTACACAATCTTTCCCCAATGTCACGCCCAACTCACATCTCTCACCAAAAGATCTCAAGAACGCCCAGCACACAAAACTCTTTTCTTTGAAATCTCATAAGGATTTTTCTTAACTTCAAAACAAAACTTAGCTCTAAACAGTTTTGCTAGTCCCCTTTCTTCCTTTTTTTCTCTTTTTTTTTTTTTTTTTTCGGGGGCCAAGGCTCTTCATAAACTGAGCTAGAAGTTTCTAAACTTATCCCATAAAGACTAGTCAATTAAGCACAAGAGTTCACTCTTTTCCTTCCA
>NC_027756.1:21342217-21342453 GCF_000695525.1 Brassica oleracea var. oleracea
GACAACTCAAGTGTGTATAGCCATGACTCAGTACACAAGGGATCCTAAGCAAGAAGTATTAAGTTTGTTTAGTTCAAATAGGGTCGTAGTTGGCTTCAAAGACTAGGTTTCAGCAATCAACAAGTTTCAAGAAGAGTTTTCAAGGCACGAAACATACAAGTCTTTTCGAGAGGTGCATAGCTTTTCAGGTGAAACGTAGTGTTCTTTATAAGGCATTTAAAATCATTGCTCCCAAT
>NC_027756.1:21342503-21343002 GCF_000695525.1 Brassica oleracea var. oleracea
TTTTATGCAAATAGGTATGCAATGCATGACTCATGAAACAACATCAAAGCAACCATGATCAAATGCTTGGTACCTCCCCCAAACTTGAGTTACACAGTCTCTGTGCTATCAAGTAAAGAGAGAGATACCGAAAAGAAAACTAATATGCAAAAAGGAAATGGTATATACAAGGGAGAGAAAGAAGTACCTCCTATGGATAGTAGGTGGGGGCAGATGCCCCAGCATCGTCGTTGTCAGGTGGGAAGGAGGTGTAGTAACCACCGGATGCTGAACCGAAGCCTCCATACCATGGTTGGCTCTCAACCTCGTCAATCTCGACCTCACTATCATAAGAAGCGAGGGAGGGGGACTTGTTACCGGAAGTGGAAGGTTGAGTGGGTGGGTTCCTCTTCTTACGCTGAAGCTGCACAACAGTGAGGGGGAAGCCAAGAGCATCAGGCGGAGGTGGAGGCTGGGGGTTTGAGGTGTTCGCGAAAGCGAAGTCTGCTGAGCTACATCC
>NC_027756.1:21343099-21344314 GCF_000695525.1 Brassica oleracea var. oleracea
GTCTTGCTTAGCGCCTTGCACTTATCCTTCAGCTTTTCTATCGTTCTGTCCTGAGCCTTGTTCCACCTCTGAAGGCGACTAATGGGGTCATGGGCATCACGAAGAGCTCCAGGGGGAAGAAGTCCGTCATGTGGCTTGAAGTAGTAGCGCGGAGGTCCGTAGATATGCTCAGAAGGGTCTGCAACAGGCGAGTCATGTCGCGTAGGAACACTTCTTCTCCTTGATGGAGCAGCATTAACTGGATCGAGAGGCCCGTGTTCTCCAAGAAAGTACTCCTGGGGTATGTTGAAGCTGATAGCTCCAGGTATCTCTAAACTCGTCAGGTTCCGGTTTGGAAGAACCACTTCGACTGGCTTGCCCTGCAAGTAGTAGTGGTAGACGTAGTCCTTCCCATACATCCCACTAAAATATGTAGCAATCCTTAAGTAGGTGCTATCAGTGAACTTAGGTCCCGCTGCATCCTTTCCCAAGGGAACATTCAGAAATTGGAGCAGTGGTGTGATCATTCCACCTATCCCCATCTTTGGGCGCGAATGAGTGGTGTACCACGCCCAGACTCTGTAGTGCTGGAGACGATCCACAAAGAAACTGACCATCCCGAAGGTAGCATAGATGTCGGTGCTGGGAAGGGGTAAAACTCCAGGTTGGGAGTAGGGACGGATAGCCGGACAGAGCAGTCACATGTCTTCTTCAGTAACCGTACCAGCTTGCTTCCGTGTTTAAAAAGCATGGACTAGCAATCTGTGGAGGACGGGTATCGGATGTGTGAGTTTTTGTCAGCCCCGGTAGTGTGTTTGTTTCCAGTGATCAACTTCCAAAGCTCCGTGGGAAGGTTCTCACACTTGGGTAGGGAGTGGTCTTCTAGGTCCTGGAACCCCATGACTCTCCCAATGTCCTTGAAGTTCATGTTATATTCTCGTCCATTGACTTTGAAGCTGATTTTGCCCCATCCTTGCCTCACATGCGCGGTGTCGTGGTAAGTGACCGCAAGAGAAGATAAGACATGACAGGTGACATCCTTGTAGAAAGGATATGCCACGGTGAGGAGTTTTGGCATCTTCAAATGTCCTAGCATCTCCTCAATGTCAGATTCAAGACCCAACTCCTTCAGCAGATCAAGGTCGGCGAACCTGGTTGGAGTCCAAGTGACCTCATTCTTCAAGTGATCATACAGCTCCTCCACAGATGGAGTTTTCGCCCTATCTCGATCAACCG
>NC_027756.1:21344836-21345742 GCF_000695525.1 Brassica oleracea var. oleracea
AACAAGAACTAGTTGATTTGGGTGAGAATTGAGAAAGTTTTGGGATTTTTGGTGTGGGTGAGTTTGAGAGAGTTTGAGAGTTTGTGAGAGGAGGGGAGAGTGATAGAGATGGAGTCGCGGGGGTTGGGGGTAGGTTTAGGGTCGTCCGGTTCGGTCTAGGGTGGTTAGGATCGGTTTACTTGAATTAAACCGGGGTTTAGAGTTAGAAAACTTACCTGGACCGGTTCGGGAGCGACGTGAGGGTGTCTCTGCGAGAGGTCTCTGCGAGAGGTCTCTCCCGAGTCGTTTTCTCGCATCGTGATTCGACGAAAACGTGAGCGACCTTGGAGTGTCGCTCTCGAAACCTCGCTCTGGAGCTGGAGCGACTTCAAGGTGTCGCTCTAGGACGTCGCTCCAGGCCAGTTTTTTTGAGCTCCGTGATGACGAAAACACGAGCGACTTCGAGGTGTCGCTCCCGTAACGTCGCTCCCAGCTGGAGCGACTTCAAGGTGTCGCTCTAGGACGTCGCTCCAGGCCAGTTTTTTTGAGCTCCGTGATGACGAAAACACGAGCGACTTCGAGGTGTCGCTCCCGTAACGTCGCTCCCAGCTGGAGCGACTTCATGTGCTCGCTCTGAGAGGTCGCTCCGAGAGTGTTTTTAGAGCACATAACGTCTTTAAGCCGAGCGACCTCGAGGTGTCGCTCCCGTATCGTTGCTCCAAGCTGGAGCGACTTCGAGGTCTCGCTCTGAGATCTCGCTCCCACGCATGATTTTTGCTCAAACCTACATCGATCAAGCACCTGCACACGACTTCTCTCTTTTTTTTTTTTTATGCAATAAGATGAAAATGAAAATACCAATGCAATATATACAAGGATACGCATGGGACTTCCTCCCAAATGAGCTTGTTTTAAGTCTCTAGCTTG
>NC_027756.1:21347182-21348141 GCF_000695525.1 Brassica oleracea var. oleracea
GTGATGTTTTCTCTTCTTTGGCAAGAATCACACTTTGAAACAAACTCTTGTGTATCCTTGAACATATGTAGCCACCAGAATCCAGCTTGTAACACTTTCGCAATTGTCTTGAAGGTGGCAAAGTGGCCTCCATAAGATGATCCATGACACTGTGTAAGGATCCCATCAATCTCCTCATTTGCAACCACTCTTCTATAAGGCTGATCCTTGCAGAGAATGTAGAGATAGGGTTCATCCCAGTAGTATCTCTTCACATCCTTGTAGAACTTCTTCTTGGCATAGCCCACAAGATTGAAATGTTCTCTTCCTGTGGCTAGGTAGTTCACCAAATCAGCATACCAAGGTTCTTTCTCTTCTGTTGCCTTGACTTCTTCCAGCTTCTTACCAGTCTCACAAACTGCTATCACTGCTTCAATAGCCATGATCTGCTCCTCAGGAAGTCCTTCGTTAATAGGAATACCAGACTCTACCCTCAACATGGACAAATGATCAGCTACACCATTCTCAACTCCGGGCTTGTCTTTAATCTCCATATCAAACTCTTGAAGCAAAAGGATCCACCTCAAAAGCCTGGGTTTTGCGTCCTTCTTGGCCAAAAGGTGTCTCAAGGCAGCATTATCTGTGTAGACAATGACTTTAGACCCAACCAAGTAGCTCCTGAACTTCTCAAAGGCAAAAACAATTGCCAGCATCTCCTTCTCTGTTGTGGCATACCGTATCTGAGCATCATTGAGGGTTTGGCTGGCATAGTAGATCACATGGGTTTTGCCATCTTTCTTCTGCCCCAAAACAGCTCCCACAGCATAGTCACTAGCGTCACACATGATCTCAAAAGGGAGATCCCAATCAGGTGGCTGGACAATTGGAGCACTAATGAGTTCACCTTTCAGCTTCTTGAAAGCTTGTAGACATTCCACATCAAAACTGAAGGTGGCTTCCTTGCACAGCAGCCTGGTCAA
>NC_027756.1:21351339-21372077 GCF_000695525.1 Brassica oleracea var. oleracea
TTCAGATTAATCATGTAGAGAAACACAGAAAATAGATATAAGAACACATAACTTTAATAACAAAACTGATCAATTGATTCAAGAGATGACTTTCCGAAGGTTTTTGGTGGTTTTTCTTAAGAACAAAAGATGATCTGCCTCCTGGTGGCTTACAGAGTATTAAAACATAGGTTTAGAAAATAAAAACGTGCATAATGAAATGACTAAAAGGCCCTTGAGAAATCATAAGTTCGAGCAAAAATAAGATGCGCAGCAACCTCCGCTCGTCGCTCCGACAAGTCGCTCCATGCTTCGGGAGCGACCTCGCTGTGTCGCTGCGAGAGGTCGCTCCGGACTCGTTCTCGCATCTCCGACTGATGAAAACGCGAGCGACTCATCCCTGTCGCTTCGTGAAGTCGCTCCATGCTTCGGGAGCGACCTCGCTGTGTCGCTGCGAGAGGTTGCTCCGGACTCGTTCTCGCGTCTCCGACTGATTAAAACGCGAGCGACTCCTCCCTGTCGCTCCATGAAGTCGCTCCATGCTTCGGGAGCGACCTCGCTGTGTCGCTGCGAGAGGTCGCTCCGGACTCGTTCTCGCGTCTCCGTGTGATCAAAACGCGAGCGACTCCTCCCTGTCGCTCTGGTAAGGTCGCTCTGATAGGGAGATCAGAGCGACTTGATGGTGTCGCTCCGGACTGGTCGCTCCGGTAAGGTGCTCGCTCAATGATCACTTTAAACACTTCTTTTGAACTCCAATTGCACCCAAATGACTCCAAGAACTCCATGTGGTACTCCAATACCTGATAAGGACTCATGTATGCAAAATGTAACCTAAACATGGCTAAATCCTAATCTATATGATCAAAATGCACATGGGTGAATGGATAAAACAATAGAAATATGCAAGATATCAAGGACTAACAAAGCGTGTCAGGATAAATTTATGGCTATAAAGACGGTTATGAGTAAAGCTTATGATAGAGTTGAATGGATTTTCATTCAACAACTTCCATCCAAAATGGGTTTTGATCATCATTGGATAAAATTGATGATGGAATGTATTTCCTCGGTACAGTACAGAGTTTTACTTAATGGGCAACCAAAGGGAAATATAATTCCGCAGCGGGGACTTCGTCAGGGGGATCCTCTTTCTCCTTATCTATTCATTATGTGTACGGAAGCGCTGGTTGCGAATATTAAAAAGGCGGAGAGGGAAAATCTACTGACGGGTGTTAAAGTCGCCATAGCTTGCCCTCCGATATCCCACCTACTCTTTGCAGATAATAGTCTTTTTTCTGTAAAGCAAAAAGCGAGGAATGTCAGACTATTCTTCGGATTCTGAAGGAATATGAAGTGGTATCAGGTCAGCAGATAAATTTTGAAAAATCTTCGATCCAGTTTGGACATAAGGTTGAGGTAGGTTTAAGGCAGCAATTAAGAGATATTTTGGGAATACAGAACTTAGGTGTCATGGGCTCATACTTGGGTATACCTGAAAGTTTGGGTCAAGTCAGCAGATAAATTTTGAAAAATCTTCGATCCAGTTTGGACATAAGGTTGATGAAGGTTTAAGGCATCAATTAAGAGATATTTTGGGAATACAGAACTTAGGTGTCATGGGCTCATACTTGGGTATACCTGAAAGTTTGGGAGGGTCAAAAGTACAAGTCTTTGGTTTTGTTCAAGAGAGATTGAATAACAGGGTCAACGGATGGACTTTTAAATTTTTTACTAAAGGGGGTAAAGATGTGATTATAAAATCAGTGGTAACAGCCCTGCCAAATCATGTAATGGGATGCTATCGTATTCCGAAAACGGTGATGAAAAAACTGACAAGCGCAGTGGCACGGTTTTGGTGGAGTCCAGGGGGCAGTACTAGAGGAATGCATTGGAAATCATGGGACAAACTGTGTTTGCCTAAGGCTGAAGGAGGTTTGGGCTTTAAAGACCTGACAGACTTTAACACGGCATATGCTTGGGAAACAATTAGGGAGATTAATTGAGAAACCGGACACTTTATTTGCCCGAGTGTTCAAAGGACAGTATTTCAGGAATGCGTCACCCCTGGAACCAATTAGATCTTACTCGTCATCTTATGGCTGGCGTAGTATTGTCTCAGCTAGATCTCTGGTTAGCAAAGGACTAATCATAAGGGTGGGATCAGGATCTTCCATCTCAGTATGGAATGATCCATGGCTCCCATCCACCCGCCCGAGACCAGCAAACAAAAATCAACACAATCTTTACCCGGATCTTATAGTGGATTCACTTATTGATGAAACATCAAGAACATGGAATTCACATGTTATTAGGACTTTGGTGGACCCGAACGATGGCCAGTTAATTGAAAGTATTCCTCTAAGCCGGTCTCGGATAGCAGAAATGGCATTTTACACATAATAGAAGATATACGGTTAAATCAGGTTATGAGGTGGAGTGGGTGTACCCAGATAAAGTTAGGACACTTCCAGAGTTTGGTCCATCAGTTTTTTTTATTGAAAGCACACTGCTGGAAAGTACGATGCCCACCTAAGTTAAAACATTTTCTTTGGCAACTAGTAACAGGCTGCATAGCAGTAAAGAAGAATCTACGTTCGAGAGGAATCCAAGGGGGTACGATATGTGTACGGTGTGGAGCACCAGAGGAATCTATAAATCATGTCTTATTTGAATGTCCCCCGGCGGTTCAGGTCTGGGCTCTTTCACGGATTCCGTCTAACCTGGATATTTCCCCCCTTCAATCCCTATTTGCAAACATGGATCTTTTATTTTGGAAGGTGGTTCCGGCAATGGAGGATCACCAATTTGCATGGATTCTAGGGTATATATGGAAAGAGAGAAATAATAAAGTTTTTAGCAATTTGGATATTGACCCTCGAGATAGTCTTAGGTTGGCTGAAACAGAGTCCGCTCTATGGGCTGAGGCGCAAATTAATCATGCACAGAGAACTGAACAGGCCCGATCGGTAGTGAACGAGAGGGTACCAATTATCCCTGGTCGGTGGTGCTTTACGGATGGATCTTGGAAAAAGAAAATGAGAGATTTTCGGGACAAGGATGGTGCAGCACTCTGGAAGGTTTTGATAGTTTATTGGGAGAAAGGAACACTAGAGTGAGTCAATCACCACTTCATTCGGAGATAGAGGCGCTCATTTGGGCAATGGAATGTATGGGGAGTTTAAGACAGTTTACTGTCACTTTTGCGACGTATTGTTCTCAGTTGGTGAAGATGGTTTCTGAACCCGAAAAATGGCCCGCATTTGCAAGTTATCTGGAAGACATCAAGGTCCTGAAAAGAAGTTTCCACAGCTCAGAGCTCATCCTTATACCAAGGACGCATAATTCAAGGGCGGATAGTCTAGCACGCAGTGCAAGAAGCAACCCTCGTTTGTAGTCCATATGGATGCGGAGCTACCAATTTGGTTCACAGAGTCTATATGAGTCTGTTTGTTGTTGACAAAAAAAATAGTATAGAATAATTATTTTTTCAATTTATAATTGATAACTGAATATATTAATAGATAAAAATATTTCAAACCTAATTACAAAATTAGTGAAAATATTTACATATAATTTTTGAAAATTTAGATCTTGTTAAAATATTTTTATTCAGATTTTTGGAATTTTTTTAATATATATATATATATATTTATTTATATTCTAAATGAAACGATATCAAAAGATATTATGATTAAAGTAGTTTACTTGTTTTATTTTTATTATTCTTATTAAAATACATTTAACCAAATTTCTTAAAGGTGGTCCAACTTAAAATCACACGTGAAATAAGGTTGTAACTTATATTGTAACCACCACTTTAATAACTTATATAACTGGTTTCTTTTGTTTCTTGATAACAAAGAATAACTTATACAACTTAACACGAAAAGTTTGTTATGAAATGTCCATGAACCGGATTGGTTTCTATAAACCAAACAATGTAAACTCAAAGTTCATATTAAATAAATACAACTGGTTTTTAACAACTAAAGTGAACCTTTAAATTTACATTGGGTCAAAATTTACAAAACCCATTTTTAATTACATGACAAATTATTATGTGTAATAATAATGTTATTATCATTATATATGAAATCAAATCATGAAACTTTAATGAACAACATATAGTTTTATCTATTTAATTACTATCTGATTACTAAACAAAATTGTAACTATACTTTGTTATTTAAAAAATAATAATAATAACTATTTAGGAATAAAGTACAAAATTGATATGAGAAAAGGCTATGTCACAAGTGTATAGTTATCCAACATCACAAATTCAATAAAATTATCAAAATCTCATACTAATAATTTTAAAAATATATTTTACACAAATATGATTATAAAAAACATAAATATCATTACGAAGAAAAAAACAAATACGAAAACTAAATTTCTAAAAAAATATGTAAAACAAAAAATATACCCTCCTTTTGAAACAGCTTTAAAAATGTTGTCATTTAGACCTATTCATATCTCCTATACTTTATTTGAGAAGTGATTTTGCCACATGACCTCTTTACAATCAATTTTACAAAACAAATATGACATGGCTACTGAAATTGATGACATAGTTTCCGGGAAAATATGACATGGATAATTTCATTTAATGTTGATTTATATTTTTGGCAAATTTATTAGAATATGGTAATAATTCATATATTACATAATATTGATATTTTTTTTAGGTGAACTTTTTTTTTTAAATATGGCAATAGCTCATATTATATTTGAAAAATGATTTTGTCACATGTCCTCTTTACAATCAATTTCACACAACAAATATGACATGGCTATTGAAATTGATGACATGGCTTCCGAAAAAATATGACATGGATAATTTCATTTAATGTTGATTTATATTTTTGACAAATTTATTAGAATATGGTAATAATTCATATATTACATTTAATATTGATATTTCTTTTAGGTAAACTTTTTTTTTTAATATGGCAATAGCTCATACATCATCTATAAAATAAATATATTCATATATAACATTTCAAATTTAGAAATATTATTATTTTTGTATAATTATACAATTTGTATTACTAAAACTTTCAAAATTTTCTACAATTTTTTAAAAAATTTAAATATCTAATCGTGAGAACATTAGTTTCTTATATATCTACAAATTTTATAAATATTGTTTACGCTAAATTTTTGATAATTATACAATTTTTATTAATTTTATACAAATTGATTTAATATATATCAAATATATATTAAATATTAGTAAGAAAATAGTAAAATCTATAATATTTAATAAAATTTATTTTTAAATATAAGTTACGATTTAAAAAATTCCTTACTGCACATGGTGCAGGAAAACACCTAGTTTCATTAGAAATAAAGATAACATCCATTTTGTAATTTGGTTATATAACATACTAGGCATGTGTGATATATAATTTTTTTGTACCTATTCGTAACACTTTCACTAAAGATGTATTTAATATCTATCTATTAATCTGAATTTTTATTTAATCTATCAGTTGATATACCCAAGGAGTTTGGCCATAAGCACAACTCATCGGCGAGATACGTTCTGCTGGAGTTACACAAGGAATGACCAATACACGGTTAAATCTGAATATTGAGTGGCTCAGAATCCATTAAGGACAAAGGAAGAAAAAAAAGTGTTGGAGCAAAGTATCAATAAGCTCCAAGCCTTTGGTTCGAAATGAAAGGCGTCTAGGAAAATATGTCATCTTATATGGCAATTGTTAACCGGTCATGTGGCAGTAACGAGGAACTTAGTAAGGCGTAATATGAGGTGTGATAACTATTGTCCAAGGTGCAGTGACCAAGAGGAATCTGTAACTCATGCCATTTTTGAATGCCCGCCAGCTCTACAAGTATGGTCACTATCATCAACTCCAACAAGTCCTGATGTTTTTCCAGTACCAAGCGTCTACACAAATATGGATTACCTGTTCTGAAGGAAGAACAATATAATCGAACCAGAATAAGACAGGGACCCTTATCCATGGATAATCTGGTATATTTGGAAGACTCGAAATGATAAACTCTTTAGGGATATACAGAGACCCTTTGGAGCTTGTGCGGTATACTGAAAGTGAATGTCAGACATGGTTCAATGCGAATGAGATGGTACCACCAATCGTACAAGAAAACAACAGGCAGGAACCCCAAGCCATAAGCATGGGTAACATTTGCTTGCTATATGGATCTTGGACATCCTCTGCTCAATTCAGTGGATGTTGATGGGTCTGGATGGACAATGGTGGAAACATTCAACTTATGGGGACACAAAATTTTCTTCGACGGGAATCAGCTTTGCATTCGGAAGTAGAAGTACTGCGATGGGCGATGGAGAATATGCTTCAACGTTCGACATGCCAGAGCTTCGGGACAGACTGAAAGGAGACGATTGCAATGATTAAGGAACCGCATGCATGTCAAGCTTTGCAACGGAATTGGAGAAGATAGAGACGCTACAGATATGCTTCCCGAATTTCAATATCTCTTATGTTTCACGAGCACAAAATCAGATTTTAGACTTTTTAGTT
The DNA here is from genome assembly GCF_000695525.1 of Brassica oleracea var. oleracea. NCBI lineage: Eukaryota > Viridiplantae > Streptophyta > Magnoliopsida > Brassicales > Brassicaceae > Brassica > Brassica oleracea. The sequence continues at coordinate 21,357,855 of NC_027756.1, forward strand.
AAAACAGTTAGATCCTTCTATAGGAAGTTACATTTTATTGGTTGTTCTGCCCAGACCACCTCAAGTTTGACTAATAGACTAGCCGTTCCACGAAAAAAAAAAAGAATTTGACTTCACGTTACCAGATTTAATCACACGCTTTGAAACTAACCTAGTTCACTCTCCGATAATCATTTGAGTTTGTGCTTCAATCGAAGAATAAAACTATGTGATGGAATGTGAATCGATGGATTTGGTTATGGTGATGTCGCGATCTTTGACTCGGCAACGAAGATTTGGAAACCAGACTTCTATTTTTCTCCAAGCTTGGATTTTTATTTAGATTATCTAAATCATAAGGTTATTTGAGGATTTGATTTGTGGGTTGGATCTGATTTTGATGATAGTGGTTAGTGAGTTATTCCTCAACTTCTTAGTGGGTCATTGATGAATCTATGACTTGAGTTCCGATTTTATACTGCACTGTTAGTAGGGTTTCTAAGTTGTATGACTTATTAATAGGTGTAATCTAGCTAAACCTTATGTCTCTGAGTTGCCATAGCTATGGATACTATTTACACCTATATAATGATCTATCGACTCTGTAAAACTGCAAAGGAAAGCCAATGGTTTGGAATTAACCCAATTTACTCTCCAATGCTCATTTTCTTGGAGTTTGTAAAAGTGGTTTGACATTTTGAATTAGTTCGGTTTAACACTAAAGAATCAGAATTTAATTGATCATATAGATAATGTCTACTCTCCATCACCTCAATAGTAATTCCATTGCTTAGATTTTGACATGTAGTGATGATTTCGAATATGTAAAATCACATACTGATATAAACAGTTCATTTCTCTTGTCCACAATGATCTCTTCTCTGTTTCTAACAAAAGTAGAGTGCACACAGAGAAAGAGGGGGAAGATACTTGAAGATTTACATTTGTTTTCATCTCTAAACCAGAGAGACGTTTGGTGAGGACATGCCAATCAGAAGGGGAAGATTCACTAAGGACGTCTGATGTACTCTACAAGCAATTTGGAGAACAAAGGAATCCGAGTCATGGTCGAGCAAACAGGAGTTTCTAATGATGATGGATGTTTTGGTCGATGGACCGCAGAGATTGTCGATAACACGAATCTTCTTTTTAAAATGGGTTTCATAAAAAGAAATTTTCATGTTTACTGCTTTGTTGGTATCATTATTCATGTTCGCCACCAGTAACGAAACATTTTTTAAAATATATTCTTCGTTAAAAGGCAAAAGTCTCTTAAGGGGTATATTCAATTTGGAGTTTTGGGTGATTTGCGACAAAATGATAAATCCACTGTTATTCAAACATGAATTTTAAAATCTTATTTAAAATCCAGTGTTATTAAAATTGACATTTTATAAACTACTCTCAAATCCAGTGTTATTGAAAATATTTTAAATTGTGGAATTTTAAAGTTTTCAAATGATTTTAGAGTGTTTGGGTGAAATTTTTTAGTTAAAATTTTTTAAACTCAAATTCCATGGTTTTAGGTGATCTTCTAGGGTGGTTTAAAAAAAATCATTTTAATTTTTGCAATTCAGTGAAATCATCTAAAACCTTATTAAAAATCAAATCGACTCAAATTTTAAATTGAATACACCCTCCTTATACTCTTTCTCTATATATATAAGAAATAATTATTTTTAAAAAATATGTTTAAATTATACTTTTTCAATTTTTTTTGAACTTTTCAGATTTTTTTCAAATTTTCTTTTTGAATTTCGAAAATTATTTTTGAAACTATTTAAAAAAAAAATTTAAGTATTTATTTATATATTTATTAGAATCCTCAATTCTACATTCTAAAAACCCTACCCTGCCCCTCTATTCTAAACCCTAAATCTAGATTATAATTAATCATAGGGTTATAAATATTTTTTTTCTTCTTTAAAAGTAAGGAAAAAAATGGTTAAAGTAAACATGAAAAGTGGTATTTCTAGCAATTTCCTATTCATAAATTCTCCATCTCTTTTTACCTGAAATTTTTTTCAAGTCTTTCTCCATCTCTTTTTAAGCTGTAGTTGTGTTTATCAAGAGACTTTAGATCATTTATAGGCAATATAGAAAATGAAATACGTAGTTGATTGTTTGCAGATTTTGAGGTAGTTTTGGCTTTTGTTTTTGAAAAAAAAACTATTTTTTAGACAATCAAGTTTTTAGAAAAATAGATTTCATATAATCTTGGGAAACTGGATTTTTTAAAAGTAGATACTCCTTAAAAGGCCATGAATTGAGGATGCCCAAATATCTCTTTCGTATGTTGTGATCAAAAATATAAGATGGCACATACACACAAATCATAGCAATGTATATATTTATTAGAATCATATAGAAAAATAAAATTTTAACGATTTAATTATACAATTATATCTTAATTTAGAAAATGTTTAACGATTTAATTATACATTTGTATCTTAATTTAGAAAAAATTAACGATTATTTTGAAAAAACTATCACCGTTAGCTTAGCCCCAAGACTAGAACAAGAAAATATATTTTTTGAGATTAAAAGTAAATTTAATTTCTTATAACAGAATTGTATGAAAACAAATAACAAAAAACCAAAAATTAAGAAAAAATAAGTTATTTTCTAATTATTTTTTTGGAAGACAACATAATGAACAGCGGATGGAGAGGAATTGTAGTATCTTGCCTCTTAACAATTTTTGTTTTAACCACTGCTTTTGTTATCGGAGTCGACTCTGCTGGAGTGGCTGAAGTTTCTCATGCCACTCCGGAGAAATTTCGTAAATGTTGGAACTCTGACAAAAAAGGGTGCCAAATCCACTCCGGCCCGGTGTTTGGAGATTATAAAGAGTGCTGGTGCATGGATAAATGATTATGTTAGCTTATATAGTAATAAATTCGACAAGGAAACTTACTACTAGTATACATCTTAATTTATTTCGTTAAGTTAAGACTAATGTGTTGATGAGAGGTGTGATGGGAGATAGTTACACGACAGAGTGGGAGAGGTTGATTCGGCTTTTATCAACTGGGGCAACTTGGGAGAAGATTCGCCTCTTTACTATAAGGCATGTTTTCAATCAACCATCCATGCTATATGGAGACAGAGAAACAGCAGAAGGCATGGGGAAGATCCTTCTCCACCTATGCTCTTGATTAAGCAGATTCACAAAGAGATGAAGAACAAATTCACCATTATAAGAAGGAAGGGAGATAAAACATATGAAGGAGGGATGGCTTTGTGGTTCAGCACAAGATAGAGTTTTCTTTTTACACAAGTTATAGATTTGAATAGAAAAGATAGGAGTAGTAGATATTTTTTCTAAATTCAAACTATAGGAAATGATACACTTGATGTAACAAGGTTTTTTCTTTGAATTAAATTTAACATTTAATTCAAAAAAAAAATGTTTTAAGTTTTTTTTTTTAAAATATGTTCCATACAATAAAATGTTCATATCTAAATTATATGAATTCCAGATTATATATTTTACATATATACGTTTCTAGCTAGGAAAAACTAGTGACTTTTTTATCTAATCGTACATCAAAACAAAAAAAAATCTTTTAATCAGAACAAGTGATCATTTAATTACTGATAAAGACGCTTGCATTATTGACTGATTGGTTTTTGTTTTTCTTTAAATCCTAAGAACAAGAACACGGTGAATTAGCTAAATCGTGGTGAAAGATTTGAAGAACATTTCGCTTGAGATATTGGTACTTTTCCGGATGTTATATTGTTGATTTCGTTTTCTTTACAAAGTAAATCTCCTTCATGTTTTTAATATATTTTATTTTAGAATTGTGCACATATATTAAAAACATTTAATTTTTATACATTTTCTAAATAAAAACATCATTGATTATTTACCTAAACACAATTTATTCAATAATAAAATAGAATGTATATTATTAATGGTCATATAACATTAATTGTTAATAGATTTTACATATAAAATTGAAACAAAATATAATTGGAACAAAACTTTTTTCTAAAATATCATATATTAAAAAGCGAAGGGAATATTATTTTTACTGGAATATTATTTTTACTGGACTTATACGTTTTTTTCTTTGTATCTTTCAGATTCTTTTTCTTCTATACTATTTGGTATAATAGGTTTCTAATGATGGTAAAAGAGTAGAATTTTCATGTTAATAAATAAATATACTTAATGAGATATTATATGGATATCAAGTTAATTATTTAGAAAATAATGTCAATAAAAATCTGATTGTTGTTGATTTTTTTTCCAAACGCAAATGCTTCTAAATGTATCTATGTTTTATCAAAAATAAGTTAGATATTAAAAATATAAACATTTTGATTGGATAGTTTGATAATTTCACTTATGAGAAAGTGTAGTTTTCCAAAAAAAAAAAAAAATGGTTTAGTTTCTCAAAATAAAAAATATAAATGGTATAGTTGATCCTATTAATTTTGGTTCAATGCACCGAAGTTGTAAATATTTAGAAGAATGCTTCATTTCATCTCTTTTTTTTTTTAACTTTAAATACATATCTTTTCTAATTTGTGACTTAAATTTCTAATAATTTTAATACTGAATTTTTTACAATTATTAAATACAATACTTGTAGAGCTAAAACCATGTTTTAAAATTGTTTTCAAAATAGGATCGTACCGGCCGGTCAAACCGATCCGACTGTGGCTCGCTCAAGAAACCAAGTCTGGTTTAGTTAAAACCCAGATTTGAAAAAACAATAAAACTGGCAAAAAACTGGTAAAATCGGTGACCTGGGTCAACTTTAAAACACAGTTCTAAAAAATAAATTATGAAAAATCACTAACACCGGCGATCCGGGTTAAATTTAAAACCTGATTCTACAAAATTAACATAAAATTAATGTGTTTTCAATTGTTATTAAAATTTAGTACTTCATAATCAATGTTTGGTTATTACTAGTTAATTGATTTTCTATTTAATTATATTTTCTTAAGAAAGAATGTAAACAAATATAGTTTTGGCTTTCATATAGTATTTTTATTTTGACATATTCATAAAATTTGATACTTCAGTTGTAAAATAAATAAATACAGTAATTTGAACAATCAATCGCTTGGTACCAATCAATTTCAGTTTTACATATATAGTATTCACTTGTTTACTGTGTATATAGTTACATATATGCTTATTGTTTATTTTCTGGTTAATAAAATATAAAAGAGAGGTTAATAAAATATAAAAGAGAATATATTATATGTAGAATTATTTTTAAGTTAATATATATATATATATATATATATATTTCTAATTTTCAAAAAAATAGAAAATCCGATTGAACTGTTCCAATCAGCCAACCAATAGCTATATCAAGTCGGTGTCCAGTTCACTTTTCAAAATATTGGCTAAAACTTAAAATGTGCTATTTTAAAGAATCATCCTTTAGAGAACACTAATTTATATGTTTTCTTACTTTACTTTTCATTTTGAGAAACTTTTTTTTAAGAAGTTACGAACAGATAATTTGTATTCATCTTTATAATTCACACATGTCAAAAAGTGTAAAATAAAGCCTTAATTTTTTTTCCGTTATTGTATATGGAGGTAGTGGTTATTGACATTTTACAGCAATCATAAAGTGTTTCATAACATTCTAAATCGGTCCAAACTTGTCAAGATCAAATCTAGTTTCCTCTATTATATGTGATTGCAGGTGGGTAAAGAAAAAGTAAATAGACATCTTTTAAAAACCAATCATCTAAAAATAAAATAATACTAAAATTTAGGTAATATAAATACAAATATATAAATAACTTTATATTTTCTAATTTATATTCACTAAAGAATATCATAATTTATCTTTATAAAAAAATTTAAATTATTATATTTTTATTTAATTTCAATATTTTTTATACATAAAACAATATAATTATTTAAAAGCAATATTAATCTTCATAAAAACAACTTTTCATTAAAATTATAACTTTATCTGAACTTAAAATATTTAAAATAAACATAATAATATTAGTTGTAATCATTTTAATTAAGAATTTATATTTCTTATAATAATATGATTTTTAATATTTATATAATATTTTTTGTCAATGATATTTATATAAGTATATAGTGTGATAATATGGTTAATTTATTATTAAACCATTGCTGAATTTGTTCGTCAACTACACATAAGTATCCCGAAAACAAACAAAGTTTTAACCGGTATAGCAATCTTACAAATCTATCTATATATATTATAATATTATTTGAGAAGTCACTTTCTTACGAGATAAATTCATATTAATTCTCATGATGATCAATTATATTGATAACTTTAATTAATTAAAATTATTATCTAATTGCCTTTATAATTTTTAAGTTTCTATTAGTGTTTTTTCTAAAAATAAAAAAAAGTAATATATATCTTTCTAAATCTATTTGAAATGTTTTTTTATGAACTGTTCTTACATTAATTGTTTTCCAAAAGTTAGTAATGTATGTACTGGATTAATAAGAATTAGTTTAACAAATAACTATTTTCAAAATATTGTCCATATATACAGGGGCGAATGCAGGTGGAAGGTTATGGTGGCAAGTGCGCACCCACTCGTTTTCAAAAAAAAAAATATGTTTTATAGGGACACTTGTTTAAGTTTTGCCATAATTTTGACCAAAACTCAGCTGTGCACCCATTGAAAATTTGGTTATGCCCCCTTAATTCTATATGTTCATGATGTTATCCTTTTTATTTTTTATATATACTAAAATCGAGTGCTTCTTTGGGCATTCACAAAAAGAGATTTGAGATTCTTCTTCGAAGATCTCCACAGAAGAGATCATCTTCGTCTCTTGCAGCTCGTGCGCATGATGGAACTGGAGGCTCAAGACGTCACCACCATAGCTCGAAGAAACAGAAAACTGGTTCATCTAAGAGTGATGGTTCGATGGGATCCAAAAACCCATCCCACCTTGATCAATGAGGACGCTCAGTTGGAACTGTCGAGAGATTGGAAATGACCTCACAGTTTGACGTCTTACGAAGATGTGTCAGAAACATCGCTCATGACTTGTGTTTCTTTCTGAGACGAAGAATAGGAGGCTGCTGTTGCAAAACATTCAAGCCGACTTAGGATTTGATCATTTGTTTACCGTTGAGCCACTTGGTCTCAGCGGAGGTTTAGCTCTTTTATTTATGGATGAATTTCAAGTGAATGTTTTATTTTCGAATAACAGAATGATTGACATTGAGGCAATCATTGATGGAATAAAAGTCGTTATGACGTTTGTATATGGAGACCCTGTCTTAGAACGTAGAGAACAGGTTTGGGAACGTCTTACGCGTTTCTCAACAACACGAAATGGACCTTGGTTGATGATAGGAGATTTTAATGAGATAACTGATCATAGCGAGAAAGAGGGAGGCAGAAAGCGCTCTGATAGCTCTTTCTTGCGTTATGACGTTTGTATATGGAGACCCTGTCTTAGAACGTAGAGAACAGGTTTGGGAACGTCTTACGCGTTTCTCAACAACACGAAATGGACCTTGGTTGATGATAGGAGATTTTAATGAGATAACTGATCATAGCGAGAAAGAGGGAGGCAGAAAGCGCTCTGATAGCTCTTTCTTGCCTTTCAAGCAGATGCTAAGTGATTGTGGGATGCTGGAATTTCCATTTACTGGGAATAAACTTTCCTGGGTTAGAAAAAGATCAGGAGGGACAATTGTTAGATGCAGATTAGATAGAGCTGTGGGAAATGAGGATTGGCATGAAAAGTTCTCTCATTCAGCTAGCAAGTATCTCAGGCTTTAGGGTTCGGATCATCGTCCGGTCCTAGCAGATATTCTCACGAAACCAGTAAGGAGGAAAAATAAGTTTAAATTTGACAAGCGTTGGTTGGACAATGAGGAGCTGAGGCAAGTTATCGTGGAAGGATGGAAGTATGAGGATCTCCCTCCTGGAGCGAATATAATGGAACATATTACTAGCTGTCGAAAAGCTTTGAGCCGATGGAGGAGGCAAAACAATGTGAACTTAGAAAAGTTAGTGGAGGATCTTAAGGAGAAGGTAGAGGGCCTTTATGCGGATGATGATTCTACTTCTGAGGAGATATCGGAAGCTCTAAAGGAACTATCTACTGCTCTTAAGGCAGAGGAGTTGTTTTGGAGACAGAAAAGTAGGGTCCTATGGTTAAGGGAAGGCGACAGAAACTCAAAATACTTTTTCATGCACTAGTAAAGCAAAGGAGAGCATGTAATAGGATAACTCAGCCCATTGATGAAAACGGAAATGTGGTGGAGGATGAAGAGGGACTAGTAGCCATTGCTACTAACTATTTTAGGTAAATATTTGAGTCTTCTAACCCAGAGGATATAGCTGATGCGCTTGCAGAGGTATCGACAACGATTATTGGGGATGTAAACGAAACACTTACAGCCCCAGTGACTGAGTGGGAGGTCAAATTAGCTTTGTTTGCTATGCATCCAGAGAAAGCTCCAGGACCAGATGGAATGACAGCCCTCTTCTACCAGAACTTTTGGGATATTGTCAAAGAGGACTTAACTCGTATGGTTAATCAGTTTCTCTTTGAAGGGACAATGGCACAGGGTCTGAATGATACGAATATCTGTTTGATCCCTAAGACAACAAAGCCGAATGAAATAACAAAGTTTAGACCTATTAGTCTTTTCAATGTCAGCTATAAGAAAATATCGAAGGTCTTATGCCAAGGATTGAAGAAGGTTCTGCCACAAAGGATATTTGAGACCCAGTCAGCTTTTGTTGCTAGAAGACAGATCACAGATAATATCATGATAGCACATGAGATGTTTCATGCTTTGCGAACGAAACCGGGAATTCAAAACGAAGGAGGAATGGGATCCTACTTAGGAATCCCAGAGGATATTAGTGGATCAAAGTGTAAGCTATTTGCTTTCTTAAAATAAAAGCTACTACACAGAGTGAATGGTTGGACTGGGAGATGGCTGTCAAAGGGAGGAAAAGAGGTCCTAATCAAATCTATCTTGCTTGCTCTTCCGACTTACGTCATGTCCAGTTTCCTGCTCCCCTGGGAGATATGTGAAAACCTAGCTAGTGCCATTGCACAGTTCTGGTGGAGTTCGAATCCACCAAAGAGAGGAATTCACTAGGCAAAATGGGAGAAAATGTGTGCGCCTAGAGAGGAGGGAGGAATTGGTTTCTGTATGATCCATGAATTCAATGTAGCTCTTCTAACTAAACAACTCTGGCGACTTGTTCAATTTCCGGATTCATTAGTGGCGAGAGTTCTTCGGGGGAAATATTACCGTCTAAGTTGGCCTTTGCGAACTGGCGCAGTGGATACCCCATCGTATATTTGGACGAGTATTATAGTGGCGAGGAAGCTACTACTTTTGGGTATCAGGAGCAAGGTGCATTCCGGATATGAAATTAATGTGTGGGAAGACCCTTGGATTCCTTCGACCCCAGCGAGACCAGCTCGAGCAAAAGTCCCAGCTGTACACCCCAAGATGACCGTCAGCAGTCTTATTGATTTCGAGTTGAAGGAGTGGGATGCACGATTACTGGAACAATATGTGGATGAAGAAGACATTCCGATGATTCAGAGTCTGGCCATAAGCCCAACTCACCGACGGGATACTTTTTGTTGGAGCTACACCAAAAATGGGCAATATACGGATAAGTCTAAATATTGGGTTGCTATGAATCTGATGAGAACAGAGGAGGCTTTAGAAGTTCTACAACCCAGTATAACTAAACTCCAAGCCTTTGCTTGGACAGTGAATGCGCCACAAAAAATTTGCCATCTTATATGGCAATTAATCTCTGGACAGGTAGCGGTAACAAGGAATCTGAACCGACGCAATATGCGATGTGATAACTACTGCCCAAGATGTGGAGAGCCAGAGGAAACTGTTACTCATGCGATCTTTGAATGCCCACAAGCCTTACAAGCATAGACACTATCATCTACACCATCGAGTTCTCAAACCTTTCCGGTACCAAGCGTTTACGCTAACATGGATTACCTATTCTGGAGGAAAAATAATATAATGAATCCGGAAGATGACAGAGATCCTTATCCTTGGATAATTTGGTACATCTGGAAAGCCAGGAATGATAAGTTGTTCAGAGGCATAGATAGAGACCCATTGGAACTAGTCAGATATGAAGAGAGTGAGTGCCAAGCTTGGCATAATGCGAAGGAATCTATATCTGCTCCTCTATAGGGACAGCCTCAAGAAGAAACACATGCCTTAAGTTTGGGTAATATCTGTATGGTGGATGGTTCGTGGACCTCCACAGCTCAGTTTAGTGGAATGGGATGGGTCAGGAAGGATAGCACGGGGAAATTCAACTTGTGGGATCAAGAAACTTAACGCGGCGCGAAACACCATTACACTCAGAGCTAGAAGCGTTAAGATGGGCAATTGAGAGCATGATACAACACTCAACCTGTCAGAGTTTTGGGACGGATTGCAAGGACCTGATTGCATTGATGCGAGAACCTGAAGCGTGGTCCAACTTTTCAACTGAGCTGGAAATCATTCAAACTCTTCGGTTGTGTTTTTCGGACTTCAAGATCAGCTATTTACCAAGGGCGCAAAATGAGATTGCAGATTTGTTAGCTAGGAATGCACGTTCTTTTCATAGATCTCTATGTTTTATTGGTTGTTCTATTCCGGTCTGGTTACATAGACCACCTCAAGTTTGAGTAATAGAATAGCCGTTTGCTGCCAAAAAAAAAAAAATATATATATATATATATAATCAATTATACATAAACAAATATTTTATTTATTTTTAATAATTAGGATTATATTTACAAAGTATTTACGGATTAAAGAGATGTGCATTTTTCTTTTCAAAATATTTAATTTTTTACTTGGAGAAATCAATATTTTAATTTCTTCATTTTTCTTCTTCTAATGTTATTTTTAGACAACATATATTATGTTATATATAATATTATAAATATACTTACAAATGTAAGATGAGTAACCTACTAAATAAAAGAACAAAACTATTCACATTCTATGCTAATTATAACAAGAAAAAACATTTAGTTCAATTTTATCCTAATTATAAACTATTCATAAAAGGATGATTGTTTAGGTCATAATGAAATTTTATTAGAGACAATTTTTTTATAACATTTTTTTATTAGATAATTATGCTATTACAACTATGAGAAATATCACAGACGATTCTACAGCCGACAATTCTACCTGCCGTATGAGGATTTACGCCTGGCTGCATCACCTGAGCCGCCCTATTAGATCCTTGCTTGACGGTACTCCTTACGTCATGCTGCAGATCTCTTGTAAGTCTTTTCTCCTTTAATTCGCATAATTCCGTCTTCTCCGGAAATTGAAATCTAGACCTCTTGATGTAGAAGCATTAATGAATCATTGGTTAAACCACTGGACCAATTGGGCTTCCACAGAGACAAATTAGAGACAATTTTAACCGATGGTATTTTATTTATTTTTCATTAATCTTTTCGTCTCTAGGTCAAAGGATGATTGTTTAGGTCATGTGAGTTTTGACTAAACATGCCTCTTTGTTTCTTTAAATTTAGTTACATCGCTGTTACTTGTTTACTTTTAAAAGTCTACATGCTTTTTTGGCACGAGCTTGGAGATTTTGATGCTGGTTGTGTTGTATGGATGCTAATTTCCATGAGTTAAATGGCTTTTTTGGTGTATTAAACAGAATATATGGGTTGAAATTGGTGAAAGTGAGGTTCAGAAAGACAGGATGTTGATGGAGTTGGAGAAGGAATATCTTCATATCTATCAGGAAAAGTTGACGAGGCTACAAATTCTAAGGCAAGGCTTCATCAGTCTGTTGCAGCTATGGAAGCTGAAGTTGCTTCTCTAATGGCTACTAGAGTGTTAAACATCAATTCACAGGTACCAAACTATCTTCATAATACATTTTGATTCTATGTTTATAACGACCCATTTCCCAGCCCAGTAATTTCGGTCAAGCAACGTTGGGTAGGGTTGCAGGAAACCCTAGGTGAGTTCCTATTTAAACAGAGTTAGCCTATTAGTTTATTCAAAATAAGTCTAAGCATCGAATTTTTGCATATTTTGAACCGTCAGAGAGAGAAATTGGTGAACCGTCACAGCCACCGTCGACTGAGATCAGATCCGACACGTTATCACCGTCTCATGCCCAAGGTAACCGCCGGAACCGCCGCGTTTATTAGTTTTACTTTCGGCCATTTGGTAAATCGATCATATCTCTCTAACTATGTGGTATTTCGCAAATCCAAGGCCAACATCGTGTTCGTGACGCCGAGACGAGTCCGGACCACGAATCTCAACAGAAGATCTGCTGTGACGCGCCCACACGTGCGGCAAGAAGTCCAACGCGTGAATCTCACGCGCTACAGTCTCCGCCGGGCGTTCGCCAGAGCCACCGTAGCGGGCCACTATCTGTCCGCCACCGTATCTCCGCCGGTGATTTTCCGGTAAGCCGCCGCCGCCGTTGGCGGCCGCCGGCGACTGGTCTCCGGCGAGTCATCGGTTGACTCGCTGACTCGTCAGTAACTCGGTGAGCCAGCTGAGTCGACTCAGCGAGTCAAGCCGTTGACCAGTCCAGCCGGTCTGGTTCGGTTTGTTCAATTGATTTTCGGTTTGATTTGTTATTGGGAATTAATTTTCGATCAGGATTAAACCGATTTGAATCTGGTCCAATTAAAATCGAATTCAGTTAAGGAAAACCGGGTAATTCAATTCAATTTCAATTTGGTCAAGGGTTGCCCGACTTGGGTTAGAGTTGACTGGGTTGACCTTTAACCAGCATGTTGACTTTTTGACCATAACGCCGGTTATCCGTTTTGGACCGTTGGAAGGGTGTTCTGACTCGATTTTTTGCCCTGATTTCAGATTTGGAGTCTGTTTGAGCAGCTGGAGTTCATAGCTATCACCTTCCCACATTGCTAAGGTGAGGGTCTATTCTGTAAATTTCGAACCAGTGTAGAATTCTCCCTATGTTAGTTTAGATTTCGAATCATTATCCGTCTGTTTGAATTGTGTCTGTTTGAGCTTTAATTGATAGTTAATTCATTCATTGTAAACTGGAACCAGGGGTCTAGAGGATTTAACCGTTGATTGGATTGTGTGATGTTAAGAAATGATCTATATATTATATATATGTATACATATTTATTAGTAGGGATTATGTGCGAGGGCGGGGGTTCAGAAATGTCTGGACTAACGACGCCACTATGGAGTGCGGGGGCTCAGAGACGTCTAGGCTAACGACGCAGCTTGTGTGGGGCGTGGGTGCAGAGACGTTTGCATTTGAGGCAACTTTGGAGGGCAGGTGTAGAAACCCGTTAAAAAAAAAAGAAGAAAGAGAATGGTCGAGTATCATTGTGGTGGTCGAGTCGCGGGTGATAAGGATCGATCGAGAAGCTTTGAAGTACGAGGTGGGCGAAGAAGTGATCGTGAGTGAACTATGAGTCGAATAAGTTGCTCGACCATAGTTAGAAGATGTCTTAAATTTATGTGAAGGATGTTTTGGAAGCACAACATTTTTGGAAGCACGACGGTTTAGAAGCTCGACGTTTTTGAAGACTGACGTTTCTTCATCACGAAGTTTTTTTGGAAAATCTTCGTATCAGTAAAATATTATTTTGAAGACATTGGAGGCAGAACAAGAATTAATCAGGACGGGAATTAAGCACGACGAGAAGCAAACACGACAGGATCAAAGCACGACGGGAAAACCCGAAGTTGGGCGAAAACCCTAATTTCGGTATTATGGAATTCTTCGAGGAAGCCGGAGGCTCGGGAAATATTTTTACAGGATATCAGAATTCATCTGGAGTCTATTAAAAATATATAGAGCATCAGAACAGGAGCGGAAAAAAATTTGGGATTGATCGCGAGTCATAAATTTGCCGGAAGGGTCAAAAATCGCGTAAACTGACCAAGAAGCTCGAGGTGTCTCTACGTATATTGCCAGGACGTGATAACTACCATCTAAGCATCTGAGTGTCTCCAGAAGCTCAAGGTGTCGCCGTGCATGGAAGCAGTCCATGCAGCCTGACACATAGAAGCACGAGGTGGAGCGACCAAGCACGAGGTGTTCCTTCAGACCTCGTACCCGGCGGGTTCAAGGAAACCCCTTATTCGCTGGATCGGGAAGACTGAGATAGACGGGGTCATGTCCTATGGCTGAGTGATTACACGACGGTGTAATGTGGTAGTGACCCGAAGGACTGTGGGCTGTCGCGCGGTGACCCGAAGGACTGTGGGCCGC
>NC_027756.1:21372177-21374398 GCF_000695525.1 Brassica oleracea var. oleracea
GGGCTAGATTGATTGTTATTTTGGGTTGTCTGGGTTAGAGTCTAGGTTGCGGGTAGAGGCCGCCAGCTCACTGAGTAATACTAGATTACTCATCCAACTCCGTTGTCCTTTTTGCAGGTCGCTTTAGGTAAGGATGATCGGATAACATGGTGCTGGACGTTAGGACTGCCGGTGTAGATTTTCATGTCTTTTGTAAACGGTATTGTGAATTGTGTTATGTTGACTCGATTTGGCATTAGGCCGGGCCCAGTCTTGAATTATTCATTGTATGAATATTTCCTAAATCAATAAAAGTAATTGTGTTATATGCCGTTTCATGAGTACATTGATATTTGATTAGTCCGGTCTAACACAACGTTAGGTCGTAGTACGGGTTGAAAAGCCTTAGGCCTCGATCTAACGGAAAACGTTAACTCTAGGTACGGGTTACAAAGCCTTGTGCCTTGACATGACGTGTTAGGGGACGAACTGGTCGAGGTCGTGGAGTAAAATTTGTGACTCTGGCCGGATCGTCCCTAACCCGCCACGTAGCGCTTCCGACCCATGGTGTTGGGTTGGACGGTCAGTCATGTTCTTGTTTGATTGTTGGCTGGCCGGTTGGCCTTTCATCTCCGACCCTTGGTGTGGGTCGTCCGTCGGTCATGTTCTCGTTTGATTGTTGGCCGATGAGTCGACCTATGCCTAGGACGGTTCGGGGGTGTTACAGAGGTGGCATCAGAGCATGGTTTCATCCATGCTTCTGGAACTCATTATTTAATCGGTTTTAAATATTTTATCAAGTCAAAATGAGTCACAAAAGGCATTAGGGAAACCGGTCACGTCCAGCGATAAGATTTGTGGTTTTAGGATTGAAATATTGGAATTTAGAACTGTTAGGTTGCTGGTTAGCATTGCTAGGTTGTTTGGTTAGCATTGCTATGTTGTTGTTAGTAGACTATTGGGATTAGTTGTTTACTAACTTGTGTGTGAAGTGTTCTTTTGAGTTGCAGCAAGTAAGTGTGTTCGTGGATCGGAACTTTAAGGGATGAAAACCTTAAAGTGGAGGGAGTTCGAGGCCAAACCCAAACCCAAAGCGAAAGAGGAGAGACAAATACAGAGAACTGGGCTGTGGTATGGACTGGACATATGGTGAGGAACAAGACATTGTTGGGAAAGGACTTCATCAGTATTTGGGGAAAGAGAGATCGAGAAAGATTTGAGGAATCTGAACAAGTTCGTATCATGGGGAATAAGATTGTTATGACAGAGCAATAGTATGAGATTATTTTGCGATCATTCAACTGAAGACGATTGTGGAGGCCTTGAGGAGGACACTTAAGGAACGATTGTGAACAGCGTAAAGATATATGGAGACGAGTGGAGAATGTCGTGAAGATGAGCAATTGCGCAACTAAGAATTCGAGGACGAATTCTATTAAGGGGGGGAGAATGTAGAAACCCGTTAAAAAAAAAGAAAAAAAGAAAGAGAATGGTCGAGTATCATTGTGGTGGTCGAGTCGCGGGTGATAAGGATCGATCGAGAAGTTTTAAAGTACGAGGTGGGCGAAGAAGTGATCGTGGGTGAACTATGAGTCGAATAGACCATAGTTAGAAGATGTCTTAAATTGATGTGAAGGATGTTTTGGAAGCACAACATTTTTGGAAGCACGACGGTTTAGAAGCTCGACGTTTTTGAAGACCGACGTTTCTTTATCACGAAGTTTTCTCGGAAAATCTTCGTATCATTAAAATATTGTTTTGAAGACATTGGAAGCAGGACGAGAATTAAGCACGACGGGAATTCAGCACGATGGGAAGAAAGCACGACAGGATCAAAGCACGACGGGAAAACCCGAAGTTGGGCGAAAACCCTAATTTCGGCGTTATGGAATTCTTCGAGGAAGCCGGAGGCTCGGGAAATATTTTTACAGGATATCAGAATTCATCTGGAGTCTATTAAAAATATATAGAGCATCAGAACGGGAGCGGAAAAAATTCGGGATTGATCGCAAGTCAGAAATTTGCCGGAAGGGTCAAAAATCGCGTAAACCGACCAAGAAGCTCGAGGTGTGTCTACGTATATGGCCAGGACGTGATAACTACCATCTAAGCAGCTGAGTGTCTCCAGAAGCTCGAGGTGTCGCCGTGCATGGAAGCAGTCCACGCAGCCTGACACATAAAAGTACGAGGTGGAGCGACCAAGCACGAGGTGTCTCCGCGCATGCAACCGAAGCATGCTGAT
>NC_027756.1:21374520-21375876 GCF_000695525.1 Brassica oleracea var. oleracea
CATGTGGAGCACGAGGTGCCGCCGCGCATGCGTCCGGAGCCATGCGAAGCGACACACGGGCGGCCACCAACCTGAATCTGATTGGCTGCTGTCTTCTATAAATAGCCCACGACCCCAGATAATTTCTTCACATCCAGACCTGTCCAAACCAAGTTAAAATAATGAGAGAAAAATAGAAAAAGAAAGCAAGTGATTCCGAGCTATTTCGAGAGTTTTTGAGAGTTTTCGAGATCAGTTCTCTACTGATTTCGGGTCAGCGCCTAGGGAAGGTTCTGTCCTACTGAAGATAAATCAAGGGAAGATCAGTTCAGATGGGAAGTCAACGTGGCTAGAGAGATAGAGAAAGAAAGTGGTCGATCTAGAGTATGGTCGATTCTGAAGACCGATACTCCACCTGAGAAGGCCAGTTCCATCAAATCGGCGATTCTCTACGATTGTGAGGCGGAAGCTCTGTCCAATTCAATCCGTCCAAGCCTGTCATATTCTCCTACAATTAAGTGGAGGTGCTGTCCAAGATTAGTTCAGTTCCATGGGTTCAGATCAGTCGAAGTTCTGCTCGATACTCCGCCGGGAAGTCCGAAGAACTGTCCAAGAGCTAAAGGAGGTTCTGTCCAGATCAGTATGTCGAGGCCTGTCAGTTTCTTCATGGTGAAGCCGAGGTTCTGTCCAAGTCGAGATCAGTTCAGTCCAGTCCAGTCAAGTCGTCCATTGGGTTTTGACCAAGTCTTCTCCGATCAACCAGCTGCTTATCGGCAAAGAACACTGTGAGTTATAATCGATTGATTGATGAGTTGTTTTCATGCAGGGTCCCGTTACTTGGAAGTTGGATCATGGCAGGAGGCCGGGTCTAACTGAGTAACGGTTTGAATAATTGAGGTTATGTTGATTGAGTTGATGGCATGCTTGTTATTGTTTGAGAACGGTAGTAGCATGCTAATGGTTAGGTTTATTGGTTAATTAGCGAATGCGGAATGCTTAGATGATATCGCTAAGTTGTGGATAGTTAGGTATTCTCGAATTAGTCTTTATGCTAGATTCTGGAATATGATTGATTGTGTTAATTTGCGATTAATACTAGGAACCTTGTGTTATTTTTACCGGGTTTAGTATTAATCATACTTTGGCCCTATAGCATTTGTGTAACCCACAATGCTAGGCATATTGGGGTGAGTTAGTGTTCCTTCAGACCTCGTACCCGGTGGGTTCAAGGAATCCTTTTATTCGCTGGATCGGGAAGACTCAGACGAACGGGGTCATGTCCTATGGCTGAGTATTACACGACGGTGTAATGTGGCAGTGACCCGAAGGACTGTGGGCTGTCGCGCGGTGACCCGAAGGACTGTGGGCCGCGGTCGG
>NC_027756.1:21376214-21382568 GCF_000695525.1 Brassica oleracea var. oleracea
CGCCGGTGTAGATTTTCATGCCTTTTGTAAACGGTATTGTGAATTGTGTTATGTTGACTCGATTTGGCATTAGGTCGGGCCCAGTCTTGAATTATTCAATGTATGAATATTTCTTAAATCAATAAAAGTAATTGTTTTATATGCGCTTCATGAGTACTCTGATATTTGACTAGTCCGGTCTAACACAACGTTAGGTCGTAGTACGGGTTGAAAAGCCTTAGGCCTCGATCTAACGGAAAACGCTAACTCTTGGTACGGGTTGCAAAGCCTTGTGCCTTGACGCAGCGGGACGTGTTAGGGGACGAACTGGTCGAGGTCGTGGAGTAAAATTTGTGACTCTGGCCGGATCGTCCCTAACCCGTCACGTAGCGCTTCCGGACCATGGTGTTGGGTTGGACGGTCAGTCATGTTCTTGTTTGATTGTTGGCTGGCAGGTTGGCCTTTCATCTCCAAACCTTGGTGTGGGTCGTCCGTCGGCCATGTTCCTGTTTGATTGTTGGCCGATGGGTCGACCTATGCCTAGGACGGTTCGGGGGTGTTACAACAGGGGTACGGAAATAGACTGTACTAGTGACGCATGTATGTATGTATATCCGTATGAGGAGATGCAGGGTGTATGGACTAGCTATATTCTATCATCGCATTATTTGTGTTGTGTTTGTATGATGCTTTAGGCGTCTTGTTTGTTCATGTTAGAGCTAAACTTCCATAGTGGGAGTTCTATTTACTCAAGTCTGTGGTTTGCGTGTTTAGCATCCTATACCTCACGGAATAACTACCCTATTACTCACCCCTCATTTCCTTCCCCTTTCAGATGAGACTTGCGAGTATGAGTGATTGCTATCGGACTGGTGCTTTGGGAGTTTTATTTCTTTATTTCTTATACTTGCGGTTTTTATGTTTTTATCGATATTTTCAGGATTTATTATGTTATTTGGATTTATAACTATTTATTGGATTTATGGAGTTTAGAAACGATTAGGATTAATAAATGAAGATTTCGGGAATATTACTTTTATTTTATTTTGGAAAATACGGGTGTTACAATGTTTGTCCTTCCAAACATTGTTGTTTGTTTTCGTGCTCAGATTAAAGGTTCAAAATCATTGAAAAACGAAGCTTGCAGCTGTGACTCCTCTAGTTGAGGATTTGAGAATTTAAAAAGAGGAGATAATGAAGCAGTTCCTTAACTCTTGAAGAACAAGACTTGACTATGAGGAAACTTACAGAGTATCAAACACATATCCGCACAGTGTAAAAAGAAAAGGTTAAGCTTTTATCACGTATCCATAACACAAGAAACTTCCAAGTTTCTTACAAACCTTGTTATATGTTTTATCTCACGATGCTCAGAACCGACTTTGCTTGTGACTACTTTCTATAGGTTCGATTGGTTAACATACTAAACTGACAAGGAAACAAGATGAAGAGGAAAATAAACGATACCTGGTTTGTCAAAAGACACTCTCTTACAACTTTCAAATTCACTTTCCCAGTTAAAAATAAGTTGTATATATTCTTGTGGAGGGATCAAAAGAAGAGGCAAGATCTCTTACTAACCCAAAGGGAAGCCATTTATGGAAGATGATACTGCTTCTACTACCTAAACATCGATATATAGCTCTGAGCCAGACTCACCTCTCCAAGGCTGACTTTGACTTTTTTTTGTGAGGTTAAATCTTAATAATGATGTTATGATAATGAAGAAGATTCAGACTTGTGAATAGAGAAGGTGACTTGACTTATAGGAGATATATGGAGAGTGAAGAGTACAAAATAAAACTTAATCTGTTATTCGATACCGAAGGCGTCTTTGGGGTGATCTGGGGTGATCTCGTAGTTCCTACCGGGTGGAGACAATGGGGTCGGTCCATGGATTTTCTTTCCTTTTGCCGCATTTCCTTCAAAGGGTTCTTTACAAGGTCACAAGTTTCTATCTTTCATTGTGTACTGGTTGTCTGACAGTAATTATGGTCACAAGTTTCTATATAACATACATACGTCTTTGTTTTGGGCTGTGAAGGAAGCTGTGTTCTTTGTGTATTTTTAGCAGCTAACCGAATATGACCGGACCGGGTTATCACCAAATAAATAATATAACAAGTATACCGAAACTTTGGTACTACATAGATACATTACTCCGCTTTAACAAAACAAAAATCAGGCAAAAAGAAAACATCTCAACGATCTTAACGCAGAGATTTTAAATTTTCACGGCTCGAACTCGTGAACTTGTTGAAGAACTCGGTAGATTGTAACGTTAGATCTTGTAGACGTTGTAATTTCTTCATCATGAGACGGAAGAGTTGATGTCGGAATCATAGATCTCGTGAAGAAACTGTTCTTCTCTTCGACGAACGAGTTGTGTCTCTTCCTTACGTTACGGACATGACGTGGCGGTGGATAAACCGGAGTGTCGCAGCTGGCTCTGTGTTTAACCCAGCCCGGTTTTGATTTCTTGGTTGAGTTCTTCACAATTAAAATGGATCTTTATCATTAAGTGAGAAACTTGGTGTATCTTAAAAAAGTTCAAACAAAACCAAACTTACGTGGATGAGAGAAGATGAGGTTGGTACGGGACACTTAACCGGGCGATCTTCTTCTTCCGGTTCAACCGGATGCTCAACCGGACAAAATTCTACGTCGAGCTGGTTGTTCTCTTCATCGTATTCCATCAAAATAGTCTCCTCCTCACTAGCTTCTTTGCCCTAACGAAGTCCAAGAAAACAAGAGAAACATTAGAGCAAATGGGTGTCTTTTACAGTTTTCAAAAATAACGTGTCAAATTCGTAGAATGAATGGAGTCAGAGGGTTGGCGCAGTGGCGGAACTACACTAAGAGTGGGAGAGGCACATGCCCCCTCCCCATAAATTTTTAAAACCAGTGTATTTTTGTATTGATTTTTTATAATGCCCTTGGTGATAATTCAAATTTATAAATGTTATACACAGAGTTTTATAGTTCTGCCCCGGACAATAACTGTCTCTAGATCCGCCCCTGGGTTGGCGTCGAAATTATAAAATAAAGAAAGATTTGGTTAGGGGAAAGGAAAAACTCACTGAGGAATCGAAGTCCATGAGCTTGATGAAGATGAAGGAGATGAGAGGGGGCTGTGAATGTGAGAGTGTGTGTGTGAGAGTGTGTGTGTTTAAAGGGGTAAAAAGAAAAGATAAAGTGCAGAGGTAAAAATATATAAATAAAAGTTGGTCTCGCATGAAAAGAAGTGATTTTTAACCCCACAGTGAAAAAAGATGGGAGGCAGAAAAAGATTCCTACCTCCACTATTTCTTTTGCTTTTCTAAGTCCATTTTCACATAATTCAAATGTGTATGGGTAACAAAACTTTTATAGATCTTTTATATTGGTAGCAATTGGTGCCAACTCCAAAACATGAAATTTATAAATGGAGTGTAAAAAGTAAATTATCAAATATTTAAACTACAACAAAATGAACTGTAACCCAAATAATTATTTATAAAATCATGTTAGAGGACACTGAAATATTTTTCAAATGACAATCACAATATTTAACCAGATAGTTAAATTAACATTTTATAGAAATAAAAGCTTATATAGTTATATATATATATATATATAATTTCTCCATACAAAAAAAAACTAAATGTAGTTTTTGTGAATTTATTGACTTTTATCACTATTTTTTCCACGGTCTAAAAAGAAGATTTAAACAACTACAATGTATTATATTCACGTTCCTGCTTTTAACAAAAGGAGATGATATCTTTCTTTGAAAATCCGAACAATATTTCGCTTTGTTTCATGCATGTCTTACTTCTTTTTTTTTTTCTTCTTTTAGGGTTTGAAGAAAATTGGTGATGTTGGGAAAGATATCGCTCGTATTCCGTTAAAATTACAAATCAGATAAATTGCAAAAATGAGCAATAGCTAAAGCCGGTCGTTACGGGGAAAGCATGAGGTCGACCACTTTACTTTACTCAACAAGCCGTTTCTGTATGGACATAGAAAATCATTCTTACTATAAATACACAACTCCATTGTATATATATAACGTAGGATATATATCCGGTAAAAGGTTAGCGTAGTATACTCCGGTGACGATTGTTTGGATGGTTTTTAGATTTTAGTTTTTGGTTTTTGGTTTTTGGTTTTTAGTTTTTAGATTTTGGTTTTTAGTTTTTGGTTTTTGATTTTGCAGTAGTTTTTAGATTTTGAAAAAACTCGAATGGCGATTTTGGTTTTTAGCTTTAGATTTTTGATTTTACTGTAATTTTAGTTTTTAGAAAAACACAAATGATATTTTTTCAGTTTTAATTAATTTTAGTATATTTTAGTTAATTATTTTTGTTTGAAGTTGAAATATAAATTAATAACAAAAATAAAACAATAAAATAAATTTCTGAATTTTATTTTTTTGCATTTTTGTTTTTCAAAAATTTGATTACTGATATATTTCAGTTTTTCTGTTATTTTTTAAAACGTTAACTTATAATTTAATTTATTTTTTAAACAAACATAAAATTACTATAAGAATATATCACAGTCAATAAAATAACACCCATAGATTATTAACAAAACATGCAAACTTTACATAAAAGTAAATTTAAATAATTAAATTAATTTTGGTGGCAAATTTAAAAGAATGTTCTTAATATAAATTATTTTGTATTGTATATGTTAAACAAATTCTTATTACTAAAACTTATTTGCTCATACTTATAGTAGTTAGCATTTTATTTATTTATTCCTATATTAATGCACAAATGTAACAAAATTTTTAAATTAAAAAAAAAAACAAGAAAAAACATCGTGAGATGTAGAAACCAAGAAAATTGAGATTTTGGTTTTTTTTTTAGAAAATGACAGTTATTTTAAAAACTAGTTTTTCTAAAATGTAGGGAATCTATTTTCTTAAGAACTTGATTGTCTAAAAATTGGTTTTTCCAAAAACAAAAGCCAAAAACTATTTCAAAATCTGTAAACAATCAAACCTCTGAATCCTGGTATCGTTTAATACATATATCAGAATTTGAATGCATCTATATATACGTCATGCGTGTTTAAGAGTGGGCTTTGTTCTACAACTTTTACTCCGTCAAAAGTATTATATATCAACCATTGGTTTTGGACTGAATACTACATAAGTTGGCAAGCCTCCATTCAATCAAACATAGATAGAAACACATATTTAAGCTTTCGATTAAAAAGTTATTTCCTTCTTAAAATATATTTATGAACAAAATATTGAAACTCAGATATTTATAGAAGGAAGATAGACTGCAGACTTTGTTACTGTACGATAGACCAGTTCACAACGGGCATCAGGGCATGCGATTTGCCCATCATTATAAACTCACAAAACACTGTAGAGACAACAGGATATTATCTGAGAGTTTCACACTCACCATCTCATATGATTTAAATTATGTTGGTTCAAGGTCTATTTAGGAATGAAATAGAAGATAGAGCAGAACATAGTGTCCGGGTGACATTATGCATCTCGTATTCTCGTCCCAGATCATTTTTCTGAAATCCCCAAGAATTAATGTTCTTGAGGCTTTGCCAAGTTCTCAAGCACACTTTCTCTCTCTCACATTCTTACAAAGTCACAAACTTTTTTGTTCTCACAAATGTCCCCTTACTTACTATTAACAAACCAAAACCCCATCCATGAGGTAGAGGCAGGCATATAACTCATATAACTTTATTTAGCTTGAGGTCAAAAATAAAATTCATACATTTCAGTTTCATTTTATTACATGTACAACTCATAATGATCAAGAGGATGTCCTGTTGGACTATCTGTTAAGTCAAAGAACTCGTAATTGTAGTTAGATTTAATTAGATGATATATAGTCAATCAGATTTAGTTAGATTCTAATTAAGTAATTAGTAACTAATCATTTTGGTCCATGTCCATAAATTCATATGTATATTCTCTCTGAACATGTTACTGTTAGCATATCGAATGAATTATGTAAGAAAAACTAATAGTTTTTAAAAGAATTGTCACAACTTACAAGTCAAAATCCATGTGAAAGAAGAAGACAAAGAAGAGAAATTCTTGGATTCACCCCTAGATTCACCAACCAATAGTGAACCTATAGATTCACAAACCAATAGTGTTTGAGTATTTGATATTTGATATCTTTTAAAAAAGGAAACAAAATTGAATTTCTAAATAAGATTATATTTTAAAAATAAAACAATAAAAATACATAAAAATAGTTACAAAAAATAAATAAATAAATATTGTTAAACCGTTAGCAAAATACTAAATTCTATACCCTAAATCCAAAACTCTAAACCCTAAATTATAAACCTTAATTCTTGGATAAACCGTAAACCATTAGAAAATTTTAAACCCTAAATCAT
>NC_027756.1:21382668-21400203 GCF_000695525.1 Brassica oleracea var. oleracea
TTTATGATTTATCCAAGGGTTCAGAGTTTACCCAAGGATTTAGGGTTAGTGATTAGAATTTAGGGTTTAGTGTTATTAAAATTTAGTTTTTAGTTTTTAATTTATGATTTTGGGTTTAAGATTTTCCAACGGTTTAGAGTTTATCCAAAGTTTAAGGTTTAACGTTTAGGGTTTAGAGTTTAGGATTTAGGGTTTAGTATTTTGCTGAAGACTTAACAATGTTAATTAATTTATTTTTTGTAACTATTTTTATGTATTTTTATTATTTTATTTTAAAAATATAATATAATTTGGATATTCAATTTTATTTCTTTTTTCAAAAGATATCAAATATTAAATACTCAAACACTATTAGATGGTGAACCTAGAGGTTCACCTTAGGGTGAATCCAATAATTTCTCCAAAGACAAATATCATACGTGCTAATGCTAGAATATATTTTTCTGTAGAAGTATACTTTGGAGTTCGGATCCATTTTACTGTTCCATATACGAACAATTTATTACAAAAAGGCCCAAACATTACCTAAATCATAATTCTAATTGAAAAGTACATGGACAGATATTTATGGCCCATCAATCTTTCAGTCCAATTAATAATCATATTTTAACAAAGCTTTATTGTTTTTTGAGAAAGTAAAATATTAAAAAAAAAAGCTTTATTTGTTGTTCACTGTAATATATTCTTATCTTAATTCGTTCTTAAATGTAACAAATATAAAATACCACATTGGTATTATATATTTTTTCTATTTTTCGCAGCTTTTTAGAAATAATAATGGATGTATGCCAAACTTGAGGATGAAGGAATGAAAACCAAAATATCCGAATAAAATGAGTAATGATGAATTGGGAATACTGTTTTACCAGATAAATAATTAAACTTTTTAAATATAACTTATGTATATAAATGAAGATAAAAAGAAATGATACAAAGAATCAAATGAGGAGTTGGGGGAGATGATGGCACTTCTTTGCTTTGTAAATTTGGAGCATGTGACTTGATCCCTCTTTCCAACTCAAATCTCACAAATCACATTAAATAACAACAAAATATTCCATTTGTATTAGTTTCTAGGACTATAACGATACTCTTTATCATCTCTCTCATTCTAAATTCCAATTTTAAGTTCCAGGAAAATTAGACTAATTGTATGTCGTTGAATACAGCTACCAAATTAATTAGTAAGCATTACATTGTTCTAGGAAAAAAAACAATGGTTGGAGACTTGGAGTGAAGCAAGTGATTAAGTGAGATCATCTCATCGTATGAAATGATTACAAACACTATCTCATATCTTTTCTTTATGCGAAGGCTGTCACCGTAAGATCACATCTATTTTCGTTTTGTTGGTTTTATTTTGCCTTTAGGAAACGAATTTAATTTAGGCGACTGACAAAAACATAACGAAGCATCGCTCAAAAGAGTCAGCTGAATTATAATGCCACAATAAATAAGGTCAAACTAAGGAAATATATATATATATATATATATTATATACAGTTAAAATCAAAACAGAAAACATGTTAACGTAATCTAATATGTGTATTGTCTTTGAGTTTAAAACAAAACCTATTTACTATAACATAAGTACGTAACAATTGTATCTAATGGTTTTGTGTTATTTTATCTGTTTATTTTTTCAACGTTCACGTAAAACTTGTTGAATGGAAGCAAATCTGGTAACCTTATATAGTAGACGCGAGCTTGCTGATGAAAAATTTGTAATAGTTTGTGATCGAGAAATTAATTTAGATTATAAAAACACTTAATAGACAGTTTTTATAAGAGTTTCAACGAGACACTAAAAATAAAATTTAGTAAAAGTATTAAGAATTTTTATCAACTACTCTATGCATACAGATGCGTTGTAAAATACTTCCCCCTCCCCCCCCCCTATTCATTTTAGATCTGTTGATGAAACCTGTTACCTGACCTGCCTAAGGAATGGCTGAAGAAGAAAGGCAAAAAAGCCTAAAGGAAACGACAGTGGAGATGGAGGAAAAAGGGTCACGTGAGTAAGACGTAAGGTCGCGTGCGGAATCTATTTTTTTCTAAAGATGTTTTCTTAAATCGGGATCCCGTAGAGTTTACATAGATCGTATAATATTTTTTATTTTTTTTTGGAATTATTTTTCATATTTACTCTTGGCTTGAGTTATTTTGATATGCATGTATTTTGATTTACTGCCTGCCTTTTATTATTTTGTTCGTTTAATTCTCTTAATATTTTTCCGTTTAATTGTATGGGCAGCAGCAATATATATAAGCCAAATAGAAAACATAATAATTTGTCTGCATTATTGAAAACAAGAATTTGATGTTTAATGCAATTATGCAATTATATCCTTGGATTATTCACAAGAACCATATATCTTTTTCTCCTTTGTTTCCAAGTGTGTAATTCGCAAAGAATATTAACATTGAGTCATGTAGTTGTGGACCAACCTTGGAAAATGATGACATTACATTCATATATACTTACCAATGACAAATTTTCTAAGACTACCTATATATTATTGGATTACTTTTAACAATGATGGAATGCCAAGATATGTATTAGTAACACTATTTATAGGACTTGAGAGACAGTCAAAAAGTTAGGGACTGACTGGTTCAACCGCAGCGGTTGCGGTTGCGGCTGCGGAAGTTTGCAGATGCGGGTGGTTGCGGTTTCTAGCGGTTTTAAGAGATTTATACGATTGGTTTTGCGGTTAGAAATTGGTGCGTTTGCGGGATACTTATGACTGGTTAACTACCAAACGCAACAGCGGTTAAATAATAAATTAACAATATTTACATTTTATATCATTATAAAATATCAAAAATAATAATATTATAATAAATATAAAATTTATATTTAGAAAGTTATAGTTTAAACTTTTTAAAAATTATAGAAAATATTTTCATTTTAAAGTTTTATAATATTAATTAAAATATAATAGATATATTTTAGTATTTTTATAATTCTAATTTAAATTTTTTATTGAATATTTTTATTTTTGTATTTAAATTGTTTTAGAAAAAAAAAAAAAAATTATCCTCCCGCAACCGCCCGCAACCGCAAACGCTAGCTGGAACCAGCTTTTGAATTTATGAGATTTAGAGTGATTTGGAGCGGTTTGAGCGATTGTTGCAAAACGCCAACAACCGCTATCAACCGCAAAAGCTGCGTTTGCGGATGGTAGCAGGAAAACAAGTCATACCCTTAATCACACAAATAATATGCTAACCTAGTTATTCAATCGTTTATTAAATCATCTAAGACTAAGAGTGAGCGCTATATGCGTATATAAATTTCTCTGATAGTTTACAAAAAATAGAACTAACTTGTATTTCAGATCTCTAGCTTGCATTATAATTTGATAATAATAAATTTGAATTTTGGTCGATTCTAAATAGAAACCCGCTTAGTTTCTCATTCAACAATTAATAGAGATATATTCAACACAATGGCCTAGTTTATTAATGAAAATTAAGTTGTTTCAACTTTAAAGCGTGAAATTAATTATTTTTAATTACTAAAAAAATTATTCACTGAAAATTATAATTTTTTATATAATGTATCTATTATTTTAAATTATCTTTAAGTTTTTATCCTACCTTGCATTAATATAAATTCATTTTAATATTTTATAACTAAAATTATTTAATTTTTTTTTCATTCAATTCTTTTCGTTTTTTTTTGAACTTAAATTCTTCTTGTTTTTGATAAATGTTTTATACATTTGATGGTATGATACTCAAAAACAGCAATCATAGAAAATATAATATAATTATTATTTATTGTAATAAGTTCATTTATTTTCTGAAATATATATATAAAATATCATGGATTTTATTTTTCATTCTACAGATTTAATTGAATTAATTATAATTTATTATACATTTTAATACCAAAACAAAATTATTCAAATACTTTTTAATACATTTTAGGTTTTCGGTTTAGAAAATAAAGATCAAAATAAACTTAATGAAATCTCAACGACATTTTATAGTATACCAATTAAGATTAAGGTTATTTGCAAACTGTATCAATTTAATAAGATTTATTGTGTATATAATTAAATTGTTTATGGGGAAATTTCAGTTTTATCAGATACTACTTTACAAAATTACCTTTATATGATAACTATTTTCATAAATATCTTAAATTTGTTATAAAAATTAAAAGAACTCGTTTAAATCATTTATAAATATTTATGAATAATTTATAAAACATTTATAGAAATTGATAAAAAAAAATACCACCTCCTAGATGTTAAACCATGCATAAATATTTATAAATGATTTAAATAAATTTATAAAAAAATACCATACATGATAGATGTTAAACCATACACAATAATTACTAAACTATAAACTTAAAGGTTAGAGTATTTTTGATTGCGTGTATTTTAAAAAATTGGTAATAAATTTAAGGTATTCTTAGCAATTTTTCATTGTTCATGGATAAAATTGTGTAGATAATTAAAAAAAAATATTTAATCATGAATGTTTATAAAATAGTTTATGAAGATTCAAGAAAAATAGACAAACTCATCAATCAGACAAGATAAGGGTCCAGGCAAAAATCCACATATCCGACACACTCTAAGAAACAAAGTCTAAAATATAAATACAAAGTAACAAAAAGAAAAATCTAAATGTAATTTTAAATAAACGCATCCATCTCGCTCTCTCTCCAAAAGTGTATGTATGTATGCATAGATTGTATGTAATGCAATGAGCTTTAATTATAAACTAGGCAATATAGGTATCAAAGACCCCTAAGTTGCTCCAAACTCTCAAGTGAATGAGAGAGAAAAGTTCATAATACAAAATAGCAAGAGAGAGAGACCCAAGAAAAAGCTTTCATCATTTAACATAGGGGAACTTTGAAGACTCTAAGAAAAAGTTCTGAAAATCTTTTGTTGCGAAAAGCTTAATTAAAAGTACTTTACACCCTCTATCTCTTTCTCTCTTTGTTTAGTCCTTCCTCTTCTTTGTAAAGCTGAACCTCCCACTATCTCAATCCAAATAAAGTCAAAAAGAGAGAAGAAAAAGTAGTGATTGATGAGAACAGATCAAGGAGCAGTAGTGATGTTGGATGATGATGCTTCCAACAAGAACACTAGTAACCCATGTTGTGTGGTTTCTTCTTCTTCTTCTGATCCTTTCCTCACTTCTTCTGAAAATGGGGTCACCACCACAAACACATCCACTAAGAAGAGGAAAAGAAGACCTGCAGGTACACCAGGTAATATTAAATCACCACTACTTAAAATTTATTTCTAAAGTTTCAAATTTTTGTTTACTAGTTACCACCAAATTTAACTCATGGGTATATTGAGTCTCTGTGGTTTTCTCTCTAAAATCCCATGAAAACACACTCGCCTTTGTTGTCAATGTTTAATCAAAGATATGTTTTATAGTTTTATTTCAAAGATTTTTTTTCTTTCTTATTACCAATTTTAAGTTTAAAGGGGTTTTAATGGGTTACCTTTGAAATCTCTTAAACCCCATTCAAAATCTCAACTTCTTAAAAAATATTTTTCTTAATAAAATCTTAACTTTGTTGATGTCACTAGAAATTAAAGACCTGTGTTTTGATGGGTTTTGCTTCTTCTCTTCAGATCCAGATGCAGAAGTTGTGTCTTTATCACCGAGAACTCTTCTTGAATCAGACAGATACATATGTGAGATCTGTAACCAAGGGTTTCAAAGAGATCAAAATCTCCAGATGCATCGAAGACGTCACAAGGTTCCATGGAAACTTCTGAAGAGAGACAACAACATAGAAGTGAAGAAACGAGTCTATGTTTGCCCTGAACCCACTTGTCTTCACCACTCTCCATGTCATGCTCTTGGTGATCTTGTAGGAATCAAAAAACATTTCAGACGAAAGCACAGTAACCATAAGCAATGGGTTTGTGAGAGATGCTCTAAAGGTTATGCTGTTCAATCAGATTACAAAGCTCATCTCAAAACTTGTGGCACTAGAGGCCATTCTTGTGACTGTAGTCGCGTCTTCTCCAGGTATAATTTTTTTGTTCCTCTCACTGTAAATTCGATTTTTAATCACATAGATTCCAGTTTTTTTCAAATTTTGGACCCATTGTATCAATTATTGTTGTTGTATATCTACGAGATCATATACTTACAAAAAGAATCATAGATAGAAAAATGCTCTAACGACCCCAAAACCAATATTGATTGTTATAGTACTTTTTGATTTGACTGTCCCTCATGATTTTTACTAATTCTGTGTATCAATATGTTCTATCACAGTTTTCTATGATTTTTCTTTGACTGTTATGTCTGGTATTGTGACAAAAAGAAATACTTAATTGATTAGATTAATGGCATTGACCCCATATATCTATACAAATTAAATATTTGTAGAGTTTTTAATGGACCAAAACTCATGTTAGTATAGTAAATATTATGGGGAGTCATAAGTTATTTCATAGGTGTTTAACCAGCTAAACTGAATATTTAATTATTATAAGTTTACCCATATTTTGGACAGAGCAAGGGTGAACCTTTAAATTCACCCCACCCTTTAGAACAAATCAAAATGACACATAGATTATTAATTAAAAAACATGAAATTAAATAAAAAATAGTTACAAAAAATAAAAACGCTAATTTTAACGACGCTAACGCTTCCAGCTAAACCCTAAACCCTAAATCTTAAATTCTAAACCCTACACCCTAAATTTTAAACCCAAATCCAAACCCTTAAACTCAAACCCTATACCCTAAACCCTAATCCTAAACTCTAAACTCAAATTATATACCCTAAACCCAAATTATATACCCTAAACCTAAACTCTATACCCTAAACCCAAACCGTAAACCTTAAACCCAAATTATATACCCTAAACCCAAAACCTTAACCATAAGTCCAAACGGTAAATCCTAAACCCAAACCGTATATCCTAAACCCAAAACCTATACCCTAAACCCAAATCCTAGACCTAAAACCCAAACGGTAAATCCGAAACCCAAACCCCAAACTTAGATTCTATAGGGTTTGGGTTAAGGTTTACGGTTTTGGTTTAGGGTCTAAGTCTTGAGTTTAGGGTATAGGGTTTAGGTTTATAGTCTATTTTTGGGTTTAAGGTATATAATTTGGGTTTAGGGTTTAGGATATAGGGTTTGGATTTGGGTTTAAAATTTAGGGTATAGGGTTTAGGTTTATAGTCTATTTTTGGGTTTAAGGTATATAATTTGGGTTTAGGGTTTAGGATATAGGGTTTGGATTTGGGTTTAAAATTTAGGGTATAGGGTTTAGGTTTATAGTCTATTTTTGGGTTTAAGGTATATAATTTGGGTTTAGGGTTTAGGATATAGGGTTTGGATTTGGGTTTAAAATTTAGGGTATAGGGTTTAGAATTTAAGATTTAGGGTTTAGGGTTTTGCTGGAAGCTTAGCGTCGTTAAAATTAGCGTTTTTATTTTTTGTAGCTATTTTTTATTTAGTTTAATATTTTTTAATTAATAATCTATATTTTACTTTGATTGGTCGTAAAGAGTGGGGTAAATTTAAAGGTTCACCCCTAGGGTTTTGTTCTATAATAATCACTTTGTCAGTTCATAACCCTATATTCATATCAAATCATCTAATTGATGCGATTCTTTTTTTTCTTAGGGTGGAGAGTTTTATTGAACATCAAGATAACTGCTCCGTACGAAAGGTTAATCGTGAACCACCGCCGCCACAAACCGCCGTTGCTGTCCCGGCCTGCTCCTCTATAACCGCCTCAACCGCAAGCACTCCATCTAGCGAAGGGAATAACTGTGGTACGGTTGCGGTTGCGACTCATATACCTCTAGAAGGGCGTTCAATTCATCTGAGAAACTCATGTTTTACACCTTCTATTCTCACCAACGCATCGAGTCTCAACCTTGAACTCCAGCTTCTTCCATTAACGTCGAATCAAAATCCTAATCAAGAAAACCATCAACACAAAGTTAATGGACCATCTCATCATCATCATCATCACGATACCACAAACTTAAACCTATCCATTGCTCCCTCATCGTCATCATATCACCGTCACTACAACCACTTTGATCGCATAAAAGAAATAATGGCGAGCGAACAGATGATGAAGATAGCGATGAAGGAGAAAGCTTACGCGGAGGAAGCTAAAAGAGAAGCTAAGAGGCAACGAGAGATGGCGGAAAACGAGTTTATGAATGCTAAGAAGATAAGGCAACAGGCACAAGCTGAGCTTGAGAGAGCTAAGCTTTTAAAGGAACAATCTATGAAGAAGATAAGTTCAACGATTATGCAAGTTACTTGTCAAACTTGTAAAGGACAGTTTCAAGCTGTTGCCGTTCCCGCGGCAGCGGACGAGACATCTCTCGTGGTGAGTTACATGTCATCAGCGAATACTGACGGAGAGGAATCATGATAGAGTTTGAAAAGGGGTTTTAATATATAAAAATAAAAACTAAGATAAATGAAACATTTTATGAATTACGTGTTGTTGTCTTATTTTTCCTCTTTCTGTTGCCATAACTTACGTGATGGTTAATTATTGTCATTGTTTATTTTTTTCAGTTAAATTAAAACTTCATGTAAATCTTTGGTCCAGTTATTTTCCCGTTTTAGACGTCTAGTTAACGAAGCTAAATATAATACAGTATATACTAATTAATAGTAATATATATCCGTGGATCGAGGTCCTTTGTTTTTAGCTAATAATCCACATAAAAAATCTCGTCCAATTTAAAGTATTGGTGAATAAAAAGTTATTTGTGTTCGTTTTGTCTTCAATATTTTTTGTTAAGCTTGAACTAAGATATTCCAAACATTTTACTGATTAAATCAATCCATGTAACAGATTAATAAAATCTACATATAGCCAAGAATGGTATGGTTTGAAAAGGTTTTCATTTGAATTAAATGCAAAGTGGGTAAGCTATATGCTTGGGACGAGTTTATATTGGAGTTATGGACAATGTACTGTATATTATGATGTCGTTCTGGTTCGTGACCGTTACACTTATAACGAGGTACATTGACAAACATCAATTCATCTTTCGTTAGATTCGGACAAAAAGTGTTGATCTATAATCATGATAAAACACGCCGACCCATTTTCACTTGTTGTTATTACAAATTTTAGCAAACTTTATATCTACGATCATTTACTGTCTTCTATTTTTTCTTTAACACATTTTACTTCCACGGTGGGTACTATTTTCCTTTATTTCAACCAAAATACAACAATAAGAAAATACATATACTTTGTTATAGTGTTCACGTAGAATACCGGGAAAAATAAATCACAGAAAATTTTGTAGAACTAGTCGGGAGATTCACTACCATCGTATATGCAGAGAAGTTACTCATCAAGCTGTGGTGCATTATCTAAGCTTAATTAGTTCATTCTACAGTTTATGTTTATCGTCGATATTAAAAGATGTATGAGCGGAAAACCACACAAAGAGACATGTTTATATTATACATACATTATAGATTTCTTAATTAGTGTACTACATTACAGTGATGTTCCCAACCAAAAAATTTTAGATTGGACATGGCTACATAATAAATGAATGTCGATACATGAAAGAGAAAGACATTGATTGAGTCAAGTCTATATATACAGCAAAAGTATAAAATATAAAAATAAGACGATCTTTTGCGTACGAGAGTGAAGAAGCACTACAAAAATCTAAAATCCGAGGTGGGTTTGGTTTTTGTACATTTTCTAGGACCAACTTTCGTCGCAAAAATTAGGAAGATATAGAGATTTTATTAATGAGGACTTTGAACAAATAAATAAGAAATGACATGAATGTCTGTCTGAGAAGTAAAGAAGTGTGCTAAGTAGATAAGAGAGTGACAAATGCCAGCTCGTTACTCCATTACAACTCCATGGCACTGAAAACCATGGCGTTTTTTTTCACTTTGCATTTAAAGTGCACTCAATTGCATTGAAAGCGACTATTCTCTGTCCCTTTCTCTCTCTCTCTCTCGTTTTCATCATTGTGTCATAGATGTTTGCAGATTCTGCAGCTATGTTTGTCACAGAAAGAAAGGTAGAGAGAGATAGAGACCAACATACTAGGCTTTCTCTATACTAATGGCCAAACACATGCGTAATATAATGCATGCATATATATACATATGTATGTATATGTCTGATGAAGGGTTTTATGTATGTAATGGCCTAACATATATGTGTATGTTTGGTTTGATGATGGGTTTATGTCACAAACTCGTGAATTTGAAACAGTGTAATAATTTCTAGCCATGTGTATTTTTTTTGTTAAAGGGTTATAATTTCTAACAATGTGTAGTATCAAACGATGGAATTCACCTTTGAAGATATATATATCAGTGCGTCTCTACTTATAAATGCATGTATTAGCGTACTTTAAAATTATACATTATCAAAAAAAGATTATAGATTATAATCAGTGCGGATGTAGAGTTATTTTTTTATGGGGGAAAATCACATATAAACTTAAAAACATGGTTCAAATATGTAATCTTTTTTTTTTTGTCAAGGTTGCAAATATGTAATCTAGTAGAGGAAAATAACTAAAACTTGGGGTGTATTACGAAAATTATTAAAATTTTATGGTGGCACTTGCCACCTTCTTCCCAAACCTACATCCGATAATTCCGTTACAACAAACAAGTGAATTATGATTGGAGTGATTTATATAATACTAAGTTAACTGGTGCTAGAGTTTTTTTTTGCTAATATAATTGGTACTGGAGTTAAAAATTGAATTAAAATAAAATGGAAGAACAATTGAACGTGCAACTCCAAAAGAGCTTTTAGCTTTTTATGTCTTTTTTTTTGAACAAAACTTAGGTTCACCCCATAGGGTGAACTTTTAAATTCACCTCTCATTCTAGAACCAATCAAATTGCCACGTAGATAATTAATTAAAAAATATTAAATTTATTTTAAAATAACTAAAAAAAATAATGCTAATTTTAACAACGCTGACACCGCCATCTTAACCGTAAACCCGAAATCTTAATTTTTTAACCCTAAACCGTAATTCTAAAACCCAAACTCTATACCCTAAACCCAAATCCTAAACCCTAAAACCAAACTGTATATTCTAAACCCAAATCCTAGACCCTAAACCCAAACAGTAAACCTTAAATCCAAACCTTATACCCTAAACCAAATCCTAGACCCTAAACCCAAACAGTAAACCTTAAATCCAAACCTTATACCCTAAACCAAATCCTAGACCCTAAACCCAAACAGTAAACCTTAAATCCAAACCTTATACCCTAAACCAAATCCTAGACCCTAAACCCAAACAGTAAACCTTAAATCCAAACCTTATACCCTAAACCAAATCCTAGACCCTAAACCCAAACAGTAAACCTTAAATCCAAACCTTATACCCTAAACCAAATCCTAGACCCTAAACCCAAACCGTATACCCTAAACCTAAATCTTAGACTTAAAACCCAAACCGTAAACCCTAAACCCAAACCCAAACCCTAAACCTAGATGCTATAAGGTTTGGGTTTAGGGTCTAAGATTTGGGTTTATGGTTTGGGTTTAAGGTTTATGGTTTGGGTTTAGGGTTTATGGTTTAGGGTTTATTGTTTGGGTTTAAGGTATACAATTTGAGTTTAGGGTATATAATTTGGGTTTAGGGTATAGGATTTGGGTATAGGGTTTAGGGTTTAGGGTTTGGGTTTAGGATTTAAGGTTAATCGAAAGCTTTTTATGTCTAAAGATGGCATTTTAGAGGAGCATGTGCATATTTGCTTCTCTTCCCCTAACTTTCAAATGCTTATCTTTCTAAGGAACTTTAGTTGTTGCAGCGCAATTTCTACTTTTTGTTTGCAGTTATTTATTCTCATCTTTTAAGTGATATCGAAAGTAAAACAATATCTAGGTGTGTTGATGTCTTGAGATTTTACATGATTTACTTGCCATTCTCATACTTATTTGAATCACTTAGAATAGGTGCATAGAATATGCATATGTGGTATTTCAGGTTTGGTGAAACTCAATTTGAAGTTATGAAGGTTTGAGCAAGATAAGTGGGCTTGATGGAGTTGAGTATATGAGGTGGAGTGGAGCTGCTCGACCGCGGGTGCATTGCGGACAAAGGCGGTCCGCAGATTCCGATCCGAGAAGACCATTTGGAACAGACAAAACGCGGCCATGCTCCGCGGCCTGATGATGTCCACGGCACGATCCATGCTGAAGAGCACAGCCATACAACACGGGCTCGTCCCGTCCGCGGAATTCGACCAGAGACATCATCTTCTGAGGCGTGAACGGCGGCCGTGCAACGCGGCTGGGAGCTGTCCGCGGTGATGGTGATGTAGCATCTTGATAGCTTTCACGCCAAGCAACGTTCTCGTTAAGATTTGGATTTCCTTTTTGTTTCGTGTTTTGATTTTCCTTTATGCTCCTAGTTTCCTATTTCTATAAGGGAAAGTTATTAACCGACCCTAAGATCTTATATAAAGGCATCATTATGTAATTCTTTTACTTAGTTTTTGAAAGATAATAAACTAGAGTTTTCTCTAAAGCCTTGCATTGATTTGATTCTGTCATCAATACGAGAGCCTTGCATCGAATTTGATTCAATTCTTCGATTCAAGAAGTCAGGTCTCTAAAGATTTAACCTAAATCTTTAGATTTGAGCTGAGTTACCGTTGATACGCTGCGCCAGGTTGGTATCAGAGCTTTCCTACGTTCCTTGTTTGTCATAGACGATGGCAAGAACTCGTCGAGCACCATTACGTACCGAGGCAGAAATCACCCGCGACACCATAGCTGAGCTTTAAGCCTAGATGGCTACAATCACCGCCACCCTCCAAACCCTTAATGTTCAACGACCACCACCACCCCCAGCTCGCGTTGAACCTAATGATACCGATTCGGAAGATGAAAACGAAGAAGATGATCCGATAGCAGCAGCAGTTGATGACAATCCCTTTGCTCCTCTTCGCATCAACCGAGATATAGCTCAAGACAACGCTCCAGTCGCAGCAGCAGATACTCAATGGACGACGGGATTCAAAACCGAGATACCAGAGTTTCATGGAAATACATCAGCCGAAGAACTACTTGACTGGATAGTTATGGTTGAGGAAATTCTTGAGTTTAAAAGAGCCCCATTGGAGCGATGTGTTCCTCTTCTGACTATGCATTTTCGTGGACGTGTCGCGGTCTGGTGGACACAATTGAAAACAGCTCGAGCTCGGCTCAAAAAACCTAAAATCACGTCTTGGGATAAGCTTAAGTCGAAACTCGAGAAAACATTCTTGCCTTACAATTACGACCAGCTCATGTTCCAACGCCTCCACACCATCCGACAAGGAACACGTTCTGTAGCTGAATACTCTACAGAATTCTTCTTACTTCTCACCCGCGTCGAAATTCAAGACTCGGAGCGACAGCTAGTTGCACGCTTCACGGCAGGACTCCGTCAACAGCTTCAACATACCATCACCCTCTTTCATCCTCTCCCATTGTCTGAAGCTCATCAACAAGCTCTCACTATCGAAGCTCAGACTAAATCATCATTCACGCCTTGGACAGTGTGGGAACCGAAATTCGCACTGTCGATTTCCGTTTAAATAAGGAAACTAGAAAAACCCTAATTTCCCAGAGGTCCCAGATATCTGCTAATACCACACGCCAAGCAATCAGAACACGAAAATAACAACGATAAAGTATAAGAAATCGAAAAGAGAGCAAAGTAGATCTTATTCCGAATTCGCGTTTGAGCGTTACAACAAGGTAAGAGCCTGGGTTACAAGAGCTGTCGGCGAGATTCCTAGTTCTAAAACCCTAAGACGGCAATAACCTAGTTGAGTCGCAGCTCAAATAACAAAAATGGAAATATGTCTAATTGCTCTAAGTGCTAAGTCTGCTCTAAGAAAAAGTCTCCTTATGCTTCTCGCCTAGGACTCCTTATATACTGGCTCCTAGGTCGGTTTGCGCTTTCCCTCTTCTGCCCTTACGCCGTCATAGCGTAAAAATTGAGATATTCCATTTTTTCCGATCTTCGTAATTATCTTCAAAACTTCGTATTTATCCGCGGAAACTTAACATTTATCTTTCCTTACGAACCAAGCGTAAACCGTCATGCGGCCTACGGGCTGTTGGTTAAGAAATCGTAAGTTGGGCCTCGAGTCATGTCTTAGGTCCCTTTGGGCCGTCTTCTGACTCGAAGCGTTTATTACGGCTTCTTTCGATAAAGAATGAACTTTCCGCGGTTTTTACCGTAAAGTTTGATCGATGACTTAGAATGGCGGGAAACATGAAATGGGTTCGCTACGGTCTTCGGGAGATAGTATCGAAGGGTTGACGAGAATGCATGGACTAATTGTCGTATTGATGTTTCGAAAGAGCTCGGTTGCTACGTAGGGACCAAGCGGAACGAACGCTAGGTCGCTACGTACGCTCGGTTGCTACGTAGCGATCGAGCGGAACACGCGT
Source organism: Brassica oleracea var. oleracea (assembly GCF_000695525.1). Classification (NCBI taxonomy): domain Eukaryota; kingdom Viridiplantae; phylum Streptophyta; class Magnoliopsida; order Brassicales; family Brassicaceae; genus Brassica; species Brassica oleracea. The sequence continues at coordinate 21,397,112 of NC_027756.1, forward strand.
TCGGTTGCTGCGTAGCGACCTTTTTCGAGCTCTTGTCTGATGTTTCGTGTTTCCTCCGCAAAGCTTTTCGTAAGGAGAATCTATTTCGAAAAAATATTTGTCGGAGAAACTTTTCTCGTTTTCTTCTTCGGATGTTTTGAATGTTAACTTCGTCGTAACCATTTTTGACCCCAACAGTTAGCCCCCCAGCTCGTTAGAGTCGAGACTCTAGCGCGCGGTTTGACGATTTTGGCAAAGTTAGGCTTATTGGACGAAGTTTACTTTAAACTCCGCAGAAGAAAATTCTTGAGAAAGTATATATTAAAAATATAAAATTCTGAGCTCATACTTCTATAAGTATTGAGCTCTTGTCATTCATTTGCTTCACACCTTCCCTTCTTCAAACCTCCAAAACCTCTCTAGCTCCAAATCTTTTGCCTTCAACATGTCTTCTTCCCACGGCGACAAGAAAAGTTCCGATGTTGAGATGGGCGAAGCCACCTCTCCGGCTCCGATTCCGACTTATCCAGTCGAGGCGCCGACTTGCGTTGCTGACCATCTCTCCTTTCGAGAGAGACTAGTTCGTCGCCAAGCCGAGAAGGAACAGGTTCGAGATGGCGCCGAGTTCCCATCCTCTTCTGCACTGGCCATTGCTCTGGGTCACGAGGTCGTAACTCCGCGAGACGCGGGAACTCTCGCAGTCTCGGGCGTTCTGGATGCTTTGGCGCTACCTGCTGGATCGTCCACGACTCCGATTCTCGTCGACGAGAGGGCTGCTGATTCTATGCCACTTCCTCCGGCCAGGAAAGAGATTGTTCTAGCGCTGCACGCTCCTAGTGTTGTTCCGGTTGCTCAGCCTAAGGGCCGGAAGAGGAAGTTTACCAAGGGCGGTGACGGGGAATCTTCGCAGCAAGAAGGCTCGAGCATAGCGTCGGGGCTTCGCATAAAGGTTTGTTGCTCACATAATCTCTTGATCGTTATATATTTTTCTAAAAGACCAAAAATCCCTAACTTTCTTCTCGTTTCGCAGTTCATGTCGTTGATCGATGGGATGATCAGCGAATGCGGTTCTGAGACCAATCGTCTTGCCGGAGTGTTGTTGGAGCTGCAGGGTAGGTGGTCTAAAACCGAGGCCATGCTGACGGCTGTCAAGGATTCTCACTCCGTGAAAGTGTCGAAACTCGAGGTCGCGATAGGGGAGCTCGAGAGGGACCTCGGGAAGACGGCGAGTTCAGCGTCAGATCGAGGGCGATGCAGGATTAGCGAGCCGCAGGATCCGAGAGGCCAGAGACGCTCTTCGTTCTGATTTTCAGGCTCGCTTGGCGAAGATCTCTGCCTTTTTGGGCTCTCTTGAGTGCATCCGGAACAGGGATTTAGCCTTAGCGACGATTGAGGGCGGGGTGGCCGTGGTTCAGTCGTTCCAGAGTGAGACTCCTCCGACCTTAGAGGCCGAAGTGGCCCGACTGTCCGGCTGAAAGGGAGATTTGGCAGTCGTGGATGGAGATTTCGATCTCATCCTAGCTGACCTGAAATCCGCGTGCTTTCTCCCGACAGAAGGCTCAGTGGGGAAAGATCCGGTACTCGGAGAAGGCGGAGGTGACGCGGCTCCAGGCTTGGACGAAGCGACGGGTGAAGAGAAAGCGTGAGTTCTGAGGATGACTTTGGTTAGATCTCTTGCGAGAGATTTTTTTTATGTTCGATGTTTCGGCCTTCAATGGCCTTATTTCATATTTCGCGACTGGCCGTATGTGGCTTTGAATCCCTGCCGCTCTGCGGCTTTCTTTTTATGACAAGGTGATCGAGTTGCATTTTTCATAAGTTTACGTATGGCGTGGAAGGAGGGTGATGAGTTGTCGTCTCATATCCTTTTTTGATGTGAAATGTTTTGTTCGAGATCCGTTTCGAGAGTTTTTCCACGAGATATAGACTTTGCAGGATATCTGAAGATATTGAATATAAACATAGAGGCATGGTTTTGGGATCTCGTATCTTTTGGATATCATGCCTTGAGATGTTAAAGACCAGTGCGCTGGGTTTAGGGCAAGACCTAGGTTTACTTTCGGTTTTAAGATTTTATGCGGTGACTAGTCGGCTATCGATTTATCTGTCACGATTTTAACCTGATTCGTACCGATTTAAAGTCCGCGATAGGTTCTCGGCTTATATGACTTGTTAGATATGAATCGAGCATCTCTCCGGAGACAATTTTTAAGCCAACCGGAAGTGCTGGACCAAAATTTCGGGTTTCTTTTATAGCGCTATTATCCTTGTGTCGGATGTAAGAGAGTCATCTTCGTGAGATGGCTATGTCTGTTTAGGACGTTCGAGAGTTCGGTGTGATCAGCACCGGACTTGGCAGCAGATGCCGTCGTTTAGAGTTTTTGCGCGAAATATGTGTTTAAATGTTTGTTTTTTGACGGAGTGTCCGTTTTCGTTGTTCGGAGGAAGTAACCCTTGAGGCATCTCTCGCGACGTCTCGCGATGCCAAAGGCTGCTTCTCCATTATGGCTGTTTTATTTCCGGATATCGAAAATTTTTTGCGAATAATTTGCTTGGTTAAGATATGTCGGAAACATCGAAGGTGTGGTCGGATGTTTTCGAATTTGAGAGTATAGACTATACGTATCGACTCCCTCCCCCCCCTTTTTAATGAGGGGGGACAGCTGAATTTGCCTTTCGACAAAGCTGAATTTGCTTTTTGACAAACTGCCTACGTACTCCTTGTGGAGATCAAGACGTCTCGTAGTTCGGTGATTGCGAGTTGGTCAATGATAATATTTTTTGAGATGCATCGTGTTCCAGGTCCTCAGAATTTTTATGCCTTGCATGTTGGCTATTTCGTAGGAGCCCGGTCGGACGACTTTTTTGATTTTATAGGGTCCTTCCTCGTTTGCTCCATGTTTTCCCGCGTTTCGTTCAGCGGTATTTTGGAAGACTTTGCGAAGGACCAGATCTCCTTGATTAAATCTGCGATTCCGTACGTTGGAATTATAGTACTTTGCGGCTGCGTGTTGGTAATTTTGGATTCGGATGAGCGCTCGATCTCGGCGCTCATTAATGAGATCGAGATCGTCGAGGAGTATTGCGTTGTTGAGCTCCTCTCGTTCGGGAAG
>NC_027756.1:21401315-21403354 GCF_000695525.1 Brassica oleracea var. oleracea
TTGGACCAGTTTGAGGTACGCGTCCATCCGTTCGTCCCTGGCTTCATACTCTCCGCTGAACTGACTTGCCACTAACTGGAAGTCGTAGTAAGCGTGGATGTTTCATATCTTCAAACCGTGAGCCAAACGCAGCCCTGCAATGAGTGCTTCGTATTCGTCCTCGTTGTTTGAGGCGTGGAATTCCAGCCTGAATGACTGCTCTAAGATCTCGCTCGTCGGAGATGTGAGGCGAATTCCGATGCCTTATCCCTGCTTGGATGAGGATCCATCGACGTGGAGGAGCCAGGTGGAATTTGGTTCCTCATTGGTTATGGTCCCTGTCGGTAGTTCGACCAAGAAGTCTGCAAGCACTTGTGATTTTGCGCTTGTTCTCGGTCGGTACTCGATATCGTACTCGCTCAATTCGACCGCCCATTTGGCCAATCGGGCCGACTGACTCGGGCTATGCAGAATCGTCCGCAGGGGAAAAGTCGTGAGGATGACGATCGTGTGGGATTGGAAATATGGTCTTAGTTTTTGGGCTGATGTTACGACCGCGCATGCTAATTTTTCCATTAGCGAGTACCTAGATTCGGCATCCAGCAAGGTTTTGCTTATATAAAAAATAGGTTTCTGTTTGCCGCGTTCTTCCCTGATTAGGACGCCACTCACAGCTGTTGCCGACACAGCGATGTACAAGTACAAAGGTTCCCCCTCCACGGGTTTTGCGAGGACTGGACGGGAAGCTAAATACCGCTTCAGCTGTTGGAAGTTCTTGAATGAATCAAGGACAACGCCTATCATCTTCAATTACCTGCTCATATCACGACATCAGATGTTTTCAACGTTCGCTATTTATCACGCTATGTTTCTCCTGATCCGTTGTCTGATTCGGGGTCGAATCTTTCTAATCCCGGGGGACCTGATGTAGCATCTTGATAGCTTTCCTGCCAAGCAACGTTCTCGTTAAGATTTGGATTTCCTTTTTGTTTCGTGTTTTGATTTTCCTTTATGTTCCTAGTTTCCTATTTCTATAAGGGAAAGTTATTAACCGACCCTAAGACTTTATATAAAGGCATTATTATGTAATTCTTTTACTTAGTTTTTGAAAGATAATAAACTAGAGTTTTCTCTAAAGCCTTGCATTGATTTGATTCTGTCATCAATACGAGAGCCTTGCATCGAATTTGATTCAATTCTTCGATTCAAGAAGTCAAGTCTCTAAAGATTTAACCTAAATCTTTAGATTTGAGCTGAGTTACATTTGATACGCTGCGCCAGATGGCCATGACAAGAGACGCGGATGACGGGCGTGGGTCGAGCCAATCTGCGGATTTCAGCCCGAGACATCATGAACTAAAGTGACAGACCGCGGCCATACAACACGGGCTCGTCCTGTCCGTGGCCGATGCCGAGTCTGTCCTATCCATTTGTTTTTTGGGTCAAACCCGGGTTTGTCGGGTTGGCCCGGTTCGAGTTTTAAACCTCTATACATACTTTTAAGACCTAATCTTAGGACTTATCCTGTTTTCTATCTAATCAAAAAGCCACCTTTAGTTGAAAGATCTAATCTTGATCATAATTTCTTATCTTTGCTTGATTTCTTTGACCATTAATCATGTTTAGATTTGGATCAACTAATGATCTAGTGTCTACCATGATTATGAGTGAGTAGTCATCTTTGGATTCATGGGTTAGGATGATTTAGGATGATTAAGTGATGATCTAAAATGTTTAGAGTAGATTAATGTGTTTCCTTGCTTGATTGAGTGATCTTAATGCTAAACTTGAGTTGGCCATTCTGGTTTAGAACGCTAGATATTTCATTGCCCAGAAGGTGTTCGATGAAATGTCTGAGCCAACTCATCAAGCTCTTAGCTTACCCTACCAAAGAGATTTGATGTTTGGGGAGTTAGGAAAGTTGAATGATATATCCTTAATGATTGCTTGATTGACACAAACCAAAGGAATTTGATGTTTGATCATGAGAGTAAATGAGCTTTTATCTTGGAAGAGAACTTGCTTAGAATTGATATCTAGACTTAGGGGAATGTGTTGAT
>NC_027756.1:21404154-21405617 GCF_000695525.1 Brassica oleracea var. oleracea
AAAGCTTTCCTCACCAAGTTCTTCTCTACTTCAAGAACTGCTAAGCTAAGGAATGAAATCTCTGGATTTCATCAAAGGAATCTTGAAGGCTTTGGGGAAGCATGGGAAAGGTTCAACAGCTACATCTCTCAATGTCCTCATCATGGCTTCAATATGGAGAGTTTGCTTAGTACTTTCTACAGAGGTGCTTTGCCCAAGTTTAGAAGCCAGCTTGATACTACTAGCAATGGATTCTTCTTAGGGAGAAGTGAAGCAAATGCTTTGGAGCTTGTAGAGAATATGGCTAAGAGTGATTCAGTCTACAGTGATGAGCATGACAGAAGCAACAGAGGCAGTGGAGGTGATGATACAAACACCAAGAGAGAGTTAAAGGCTCTACAAGAAAATATGGATATGCTTCTCTTGGATAGAGCTAAACAAGAGAAGGTGAACTTTGTTGGTGAGCAGAAACAAGAAGGGATTGCTGTGCTTAATGAAGTTGATGGTCTAGAAGGTCAAGAAGAGCTTTGTTTTGTGAATGCTAATGAGACATGGTACAAGAAAGACATGGTACAAGAAGGAGCCTAACTTTCAGTACAACAACTACCAACAAAAGCTCTTCTACAACAACCAACAAGGTAGTTACCAAGCTAGAGAAAACTACTCTCAAGGCTTCTTCTCCAAAGAAAAACAGTCTACACAAGGTCAAGCCAGCTCTTCTACCTCTGCTACACAAGAGAGTAGCACTGATACAATGCTGAAACAAATCTTGGAGTCTCAAACTAGAAGTGAGAAGCACATTGGATATGGGCTGAAGAACCTTCACACCAAAGTTGATGGAAGCTACAATGATCTCAACAACAAGTTCTCAAACCTTGCTTCCAACTTTAAGGCTTTGGAGAACCAATTTGCCTCTATGAGTAGTAACTCCAAACGCCCTATGGGATCACTTCCCGGAACATCTGAGCAAATCCCAAGGAGACAATGAAATCCATCACCCTTAGGAGTGGTAAACAGCTGCCTCCTAAAGTTCTCATTAGGGATAATGAGAAGCAAGATGGGGAGGTGGTCATCAATGTGGATGATGATGTGGTTATTGTGGATGAGAAAACCAATGAAGAGATCTTGGAGAAGATAGTTGAAGCTAAAGGGAAAGGAAAAGTTGGAGAAGAGAAGAAGGTTGTGAACTAAAATGAAGCTGCTACTTCATCAAAAGAAGCTCCATTCATTCCTCCTCCATATGAAGCAAAACTTCCCTTCCCTGGTAGATTCAAGAGACAACTTTTGGAGCAATACAAGGCCTTGTTTGAAAACAAAATTAGTGAAGTTCAGATTACTATGCCCATTATTGATGCCTTCATGCTAGTACCTCAATACATCAAGTTCCTAAAAGATGTTGTGACCAAGAAGAAGAAAGAGATGGAAGGGATGGTAGTTCTCACCCATGAATGCAATGCCATTATACAGCGGTTAACCATCCCCAA
>NC_027756.1:21405682-21416789 GCF_000695525.1 Brassica oleracea var. oleracea
TTGTGATTTGGGAGCAAGGCTTTTGAGAAGTGTCTATGTGATTTGGGAGCAAGTGTGAGCCTTATGCCTCTCTCCATTGCTAAAAGGCTTAGGTTTACACAGTACAAGAAGTGTAGACTTTCTCTTGTGCTAGCTGATCGCTCAGTGAAGATTTCCATTGGTATCCTAGAAGATCTCCCGGTTATGGTTAGAAATTGTGAGACTCCTACAGATTTTGTGGCGTTGGAGATGGATGAAGAACCAACAGATCCTTTGATATTAGGGAGACCTTTCTTAGCTACAGCAGGAGCTGTTGTGAATGTTAAGGAAGTGAATATTTATCTTCATCTTGGCAAAGGGAATATCCTGCATTTTGACATCAAAGAGGTGATGAAGAAGCCCACTACCCAAAGCCAAACATTCTACATCGAGGAGATGGAAGCTTTGGCTGAAGAGTATTTGGAGGAATTAGCTATTGAGGACTCTCTTCAACATGCCCTAACAATTGATAGAGCGACTCAATTGATAGAAGATGAGGAGAGTACAAGGTATGTGAGGATGCTAGACTGCCACAAGGAGAAAAGTGGAGAAGACAACTTCATAGAGCTTCCACAAGAAGTTCATCATGCTGCCTCAGTTGATCAACAAGAGAACCTCCAAGAAGATGATTGGAGTGAACTTAAAGCATCAAAAGTGGAGCTTAAACCCCTTCCCCTTGGTGTAAGGTATGCATTTTTTGGACGTAATGAGTCATATCCTGTCATTGTGAGTAGTGAACTAAATGAAAATGAATTGTTTAAGCTTTTGAATGAACTTAAAAAGTATAGAAAGACAATAGGCTACTCACTAGATGATATTAAAGGAATATCACCTTCTTTATGCATGCATAGGGTACATCTAGAGGATGAACATCAAAGAAGGTTGAACCCCAACTTGAAAGATGTTGTTAAGAAAGAGATTCTAAAACTCTTAGATGCAGATGTAATCTATCCTATTTCAGATAGCAAATGGGTGTCTCCCGTGCATGTTGTCCCAAAGAAGGGTGGAATAAATGTGGTTAAAAATGATAAGAATGAACTAATTCCAACGAGAACAATAATGAGACATAGGATGTGCATAGATTATAGAAAACTTAACTCAACATCTAGAAAGGATCATTTTCCATTGCCGTTCATTGATCAAATGCTAGAGAGACTTGTAAATCATCCCTATTATTGTTTTCTTGATGGGTATTCAGGGTTCTTCCAAATCCCCATACATCCAAATGATCAAGAGAAAATGACTTTCACATACCCTTATGGTAACTTTGCTTATCGAAGGATGTCATTTGGGCTATGTAATGCTCCAGCCACCTTCTAAAGGTGCATGATGTCTATCTTCTCTGATCTTATAGAGGATGTTGTGGAGGTGTTTATGGATGACTTCTCTGTCTACGGATCTTTGTTTTCTGCTTGTTTGTCCAATCTTTGCAGGGTCCTAAAGAGATGTGAAGACACCAACCTTGTCCTGAACTGGGAGAAGTGTCACTTCATGGTCAAGGAAGGGATTGTGCTCGGACACAAGATTTTAGAGAAGGGGATTGAGGTGGACAAGGCCAAGATTGAGGTGATGGTTGGGTTAGCTCCACCAAAGACAGTGAAAGACATTAGAAGCTTCCTTAGTCATGCTGGATTCTATAGAAGATTCATCAAAGACTTCTTCATGATAGCTAGACCAATGACTAAGCTTCTATGCAAGGAAGTTGCATTCAACTTTGATTGGGAGTGTCTAGAAGCATTCAAGAAGTTGAAGGACAAGCTGATTAGTGCCCCCATTGTGCAACCACCAGATTGGGATCTCCCCTTTGAGATCATGTGTAATGCTAGTGACTATGCTGTGGGAGCTATTCTTGGCCAAAAGAAAGACAAGAAGACTCATGTGATCTACTATGCAAGTAGAACTCTTGATGAAGCCCAAATGAAGTATGCTACAACGGAGAAGGAGCTGCTAGCCATTGTCTATGCCTTTGAGAAGTTCAGAAGCTATTTGGTTGGGTCAAAAGTCATAGTCTACACTGATCATGCTGTATTGAGACACCTTTTGGCCAAGAAGGATGCTAAGCCAAGACTGTTGCGGTGGATCTTGCTGCTACAAGAGTTTGATCTTGAGATCAAAGACAAGCCAGGAGTTGAGAATGGTGTAGCTGACCACTTGTCTAGACTGAAGATTGAGTGTGAGATCCCAATTGATGAAGGGCTTCCAGAAGAACAAATCATGGCTATTAGAGCAGTAGTATCAGTTTGTGAAACTGGAAAGAAGCTTGAAGAGGTGAAGGCAACTGAAGAGAAAGGTCATTGGTATGATGATTTGGTAAACTACTTAGCTTGTGGAAGAGAGCCATTGGGTCTTGAGGGATATGCCAAGAAGAAGTTCTACAAAGATGTGAAGAGATACTATTGGGATGAGCCTTACCTCTACATACTTTGTAGAGATCAACTCTATAGAAGAGTAGTAGCTAAAGAAGAAGTTGATGGGATCCTTACACACTGTCATGGATCATACTATGGAGGTCACTTTGCTACATTCAAGACAGTTTCCAAGGTTCTACAAGCCGGGTTTTGGTAGCCTCATATGTTCAAGGACACTCAAGATTTTGTCTCTAAGTGTGATTCATGCCAAAGGAGAGGGAACATCACCAAAAGGAATGAGATGCCTTAAAACCCAATTCTAAAAGCGGAGGTATTTGATGTGTGGGGTATTGATTTCATGGGACCATTCCCATCATCTTTTGGCAACAAATACATCCTTGTAGATGTTGACTATGTCTCTAAGTGGGTGGAAGCTGTAGCAAGTCCAACCAATGATTATAGAGTGGCGATCAAGATGTTCAAGAGCACCATCTTCCCAAGATTTGGAGTTCCTAGAGTTGTGATCAGTGACGGAGGATCTCATTTCATCAACAAGCTGTTTGAGAATCTTCTCAAGAAGAATGGTGTGAAGCATAAGGTTGCAACCCCTTGTCATCCTCAAACAAGTGGTCAAGTTGAGATCTCCAACAGAGAAATCAAGTCTATTTTGGAGAAAACTGTAGGAACTATAAGAAAGGATTGGTCTATCAAGCTAGATGATGCACTTTGGGCTTATAGGACGGCTTACAAGACTCCTTTGGGAACCACACCTTTCAACCTTGTGTATGGAAAGGCTTGTCATCTACCAGTTGAGTACAAGGCATTGTGGGCTATTAAGTTGCTGAATTTTGACATCAAGAGTGCCAAGGAGAAGAGACTTCTCCAACTCAATAAGCTTGATGAGATTAACGTTGATGCTTTTGAGGACTCAAGGATCTACAAGGAGAAAACCAAAGCTTTTCATGACAAGAAGATCTTGAAGAGAGAGTTCAGTGCTGGAGAACAAGTGCTTCTCTACAATTTTAAACTGAAGTTGTTTCCTGGGAGATGTGGGAGATGTGGGAGATGCAAGCACTTCGAATAACAAGAATGGGCAAGCTCAAGCAAAGAAGAAGGTTGATAAGGGAAAGGATGTGGTTATTGAGGCTGAGGAATCTGGTCATAGTTCGAGCGGAAGTGAGGGGCAAGTTCAAGCCAAGAAGAGGAAGAGAGTAGCTACGAAGCCAACCGTCAAAGTACCATCAGCCCCCGCAATCAACAATAAACTTAGAACCATGGAGCTTCAGCCCTCTCTATTTGTTGATGAGGAAATACTTGAGAAGTTGGGGATTATCTCCGATGTGCAGCTTCTTCTTGGGAACATGGGACTTTAGAAAATGATGTCTACATGCCAAAGAGGATACCCGGTACCAGCCTGTCAATTCCTATCAACCCTTGAAGCCACATTCCACATCTCTCATGATCCACATGAAACGGAGGGTCATAGCTTTATCACTTTCAAGGTGGATAGAAAGTCTTACAAGATGGGTTTCAAGGAAATTGCAAGCGTAATGGGGCTTCGGGACAGAAGGAGGCATAAGTTCAAGAAGTTTGAGGATGAACTCAATAAGTTTTGGACGGAGATTGGAGCCGGAGAGTACGACATTAGCGCTATCAAATTCGCTGACATCCTCCACCCGGCTCTTCGCTATGTTCATAAGCTCTTGGCAAGCACTTTATATGCAAGAAAAGAAGCGGGGAGGATTGTGCAAGACGAACTGCACTTTCTAATATTCGGGATTAGCTCGGTTACCAAAGAGTATAGACAAGGGCGCTATGAGCATCAACCGGGGACAGTTGGGATCTTTATCGAGCGTCTTATGTACTACAAGAAGTGGGCATGGACGAACCATGACAAGAAACCGAAGTTGTTCATCTTGGGATTCATCACACCCTTGCTTGAAGCGATGAATATTCCACTAGTCGGTGACGAAATTGAATTCGCTGTGATGGACGAGGTACATTTAGACCGGACTGGTTTCTTGGATGGGATACATGAAACGGAGGGTCATGGCTTTATCACTTTCAAGGTGGATAGAAAGTCTTACAAGATGGGTTTCAACCTCATTGCGATATCGGGAAAACCTCACATTCAACCCTCCTCCTTCAGCACTTTTTCATCCAGCCACACAAGATATGCCCTTGAAGATTTCAAGGAAGAAGAAGCAGCCAGATGATGATTCTACTCAGTCCGAAGATGTTGAGCAGCCTCCTCCGAGCATGGTTTATGGGAGTTCCCATTACTACTTTGAGCCGCTAACAACTCCTCTCCCTGACAGTCCACTTCGAGATGCCCACAACCAGATCCGAGCACTTCAGCGAGGTCAAAAGTATCAAGATAGGACCATCTCAAGGCTAGTAAAATCAGTAAACTACTTAGCGGGAAAGCTGAAGAAGTTGACCATGAGGACAAGGAGATCTCATGCTTCCACAACAGAAGCAAGTGAGGAGGAAATCTGGGATGACATGCAAACAGAAGCGACTGAGCCGGTACATGATCACGAGGACAAGGAGATCCCATGCTTCCACAACAGAAGAAAGTGAGGAGGAAATCCGGGATGACATGCAAACAGAAGCGACTGAGCCGGTACATGATCACCGACATTCTTATCATGGAGATGCCATTGCCACTCAGTCCTACTATGAGGCACATCGCTCATCAATCCGCGAACCACGTGAGCGGAGAAACCGACGCCAAAGGCATCCAGTCCCTTCACTACCTTCTCCGGACACTGACAACGAGTCGCCCTTTGTCCCTACCTCGGACACAGATGAGCAGCTCGGTCACACCGAGCCATGAGGTACCACACCTCTTTCTTATTATTGTATATACAGTTTTTCATTTTATATTACCCTTATTTTCGGTATCTTTCTTGATCTTAATCACACAGAGACTGTGTGATTTAAGTTTGGGGGATGTATCAAGTGTCTAATGTTTGTTTGATTGAGCCTTGAGTCATGCATTGTTAATAGATATCGCAGTAGAAAAATCCAAAAAAAAAGAAAAAAAATTGAAAAATCCCAAAACAAGCATGTAGATTCATTTCTTAGATATATTTATGCATTAAAAAAATCCAAAATTTTTTTGGAAAATTAAAAAAATCACAAAAACAAGCATGTAGATTCATTTCTTGTTTCATTTGCATTATTAGGATCGAGTCTAGAGCATTTAGGATTGCATCATGCATAGGGGACAAGGATTAAACCTACCTTGCAAAGAACTCATACTTAGAACTCAATTTGATATCCTTTGTAATCATGGCAAGTAGCTTGAGCATCCTTTGAAAGACTTGTAGACTTTGAGCCTTGAAAACTCCTCTTGAAACTCATTGATTGTTGAAACCTACTCATCTTTGAAGCCAACTCCAATCTTAATTGAACTAAATGAACTTAATTTTTCTTGCTTATGGTCTCTTGAGTGCTAAGTCATGGCTTCATACGCACTTGAGTTTGTCTCTCAATTTTTATCATTTCTACCCATTTTTTGACAACTCAAGTGGTAGTCCACTCCTTAAACCCTTCCTTCTTTTCAAGCCATCATTAATTGTTGAGTGAGGTCTTTTTGGAAAGCTTTACATGTGCATAATGTTGAGAGTAATCGGAACGACAATGTTTGGTCTCCATTATTGCTAGCTATAAGACTCACATTGTCTAACTTCAAGGATGGGATGATTTTGATTTGAGAGTTTGATCTTGGGAGTGTGAACAAAAGTATGAAAAAGAGTGAGAAGAAAGAGTGCTAAAGAGTGTACAAAAAGAGTCCAAAAGAAAATTAGTCACTAGGAACAAGTGAGGAGAAAAGTAAGAAAAGATTGAAAAAGAAAAAAAGTAAGCTCAAAAGTGTATAAAATTTTTGAAAACTCTATAAAAAAAAAAAAAAAAAAGAGAGAGCTTAAGCTAAGAAAAAAAAGTGAAAGATCCCTAGTTGACAAGGAAAAGAAACAAAGAGTTCAAGTGGAGGGAGTGTCTTTTAAGTGATCTTAGAGTGTTGGGTGAGTGAAAAAGAGTTGGTCATTGGGAAATAAGGGTAGAACTTGTATAACATTTGGGAAAATGATAGAACAATGGAGATTGAGCATTGTATGCATGAATTGTTCATTTTCTTAGATATATTATGCATAATGTCAAGGCTACTAAGTTTTTGAGAGTAAGTCATCTTAAAAAGAAATCATTTAAGGCTCTTGATTCACTATGCATTCTAGCCATTTCTTTCCAAACCAAATGATTTGGACCAATTGACCATTTGCAAGAATTCACTTATGATTTTGCTAAATGAATGTGAGAGTTGGTTGATTTGTTTGTTTGTGGATCCATGATGATGAGTGTAGAGATCAAAGGAGTTAAGATAGACCTAGAGAAGTTAGAGTTGGAAAAAGTCTTTGCTCTTGCTATTTGATATTATTACACAAGGATATCAAGTTGATGGCTAAGAAGAGTTCTTTTGGTGATGAACCCCCACCTTCAAACTTCTTCTCCTTCTTTGCTTTGAAAATTTACTTGTGGACAAGCAAAAGTCTAGTTTGGGGGAGTTGATGTCTTGAGATTTTACATAATTTACTTGCCATTTTCATACTCATTTGAATCACTTAGAATGCATTTAGAGTCCAATTAGGTGCATAGCATATGCATATGTGGTATTGTAGGTTTTGTGAGGTTCAAGTTGGAGATATGAAGGTTTGGGCAAGATAAATGGACTGATGAGGTGGAGTGGAGCTGGTCGACTGCGGGTGTGCATTACGAACAAAGGCGGTCCGCAGATTCCGATCCAAAAAGACCATTTGGAAATGACAAAATACGGCCATGCTCCGCGGCCAGATGATGTCCGCGGCACGATCCATGCTGAAGAGCGCGGCCATACAACATGGGCTCGTCCCGTCCACGGAATTCGACCAGAGACATCATCTTCTGAGGCGCGAACCGCGGCCGTACAACGCGGCTGGGAGCTGTCCGCGGTGATGGCCATGACAAGAGAAGCGGACGACGGGCGCGGGTCGAGCCAATCCGCGGATTTCAGCCCGAGACATCATGAACTGAAGCGACAGACCGCGGCCATACAACACGGGCTCGTCCTGTCCGCGGCCGATGTCGAGTCTATCCTATCCATTTGTTTTTCGGGTCAAACCCGGGTTTGTCGGGTTGACCCGGTTCGAGTTTTAAACCTCTATAAATACTTTTAAGACCTAATCTTATGACTTATCTTGTTTTCTATCTAATGAAAAAGCCACCTTAGGTGAAAGATCTAATCTTGATCATAATTTCTTATTTTTTCTTGATTACTTTAACCATTAATCATGTTTAGATTTGGATCAACTAATGATCTAGTGTCTACCACGATTATGAGTGAGTAGTCATCTTTTGATTCATGGGTTATGATGATTTAGGATGATTAAGTGATGATCTAAAATGTTTAGAGTAGATTAATGTGTTTCCTTGCTTGATTGAGTGATCTTAATGCTAAGCTTGAGTTGGCCATTCTGGTTTAGAACTCTAGACATTTCATTGCCCGGAAAGTGTTCGATGAAATGTCTGAACCAACTCATCAAACTCTTAACTTACCCTACCAAAGGAATTTGATGTTAGGGGAGTTAGGAAAGTTGAATGATTTATTCTTAATGATCGCTTGATTGACACAAACCAAAGGAATTTGATGTTTGATCATGAGAGTAAATGGGCTTTTATCTTGGAAGAGAACTTGCTTAGAATTGATATCTAGACTTAGGGGAATGTGTTGATTGAAACCTTGTCATTTTAGATTTAATCTTAGTCATCTGAAATCAAAATTCTATGCTCATGATTCCTCCTTATTCCAATTGATTGAAAGTTGTTGTTTAGTTGCTTTAGAAACATGTTAGATTGATTGAAACCACTCATCTAATTGATTGCATTTAGCTTAATTGAAAACCTGAATTCTCTTTGATTCAAAACTCTTAGAAATGGATTGACATCTTAATTACTACGATGATTTGATTATTTGATCTTTGAAAAGTCCATTTCATGTTTTCATAGACCACTCGGTCTTTAGCGCTATAATGTTCGATTTGGAGGTTTGGTCATAATTTTTTTACCCATGTTTTATCTGAGCAACTTTTACCCATGTTATGGTCTCAATTCTAAGTGTTTTGATTTAATTTGGTGAATTCAACGAATTCGTAAAGCATTAAAAAGGACAAGATTAGAGCAAAGCGCCTTCTATAGTGAATATGGAATGAGTCAATACTAATCTAAATGAATAATTTTATAATAAAGCAAAGATCATCATATTAGAACCACGCCAGCATAGTCGAGTGGAGTGGTACAACAGATTTAAAAATTCTAAGGTTTTCAGGTTTGAAACTTACTATCATAGATATGTCTGTTTGTGTGGCTATGCAATAAATATATATTTACCTCTGTTCTCGAAAGTAAGATTTTTTAGAACTTTTTCTCGTTCCACAAAGATAGATTTTTTATATTGTTAAAGTATTTTTTTTATACTTTTGAGAAACATTAATTAAGAATATTTGAATTGATTAAATTTCATAGGTGGAAAGTTATTGGAAAGTGTATAATAAAGTAACAAATAAATAAAATAATAAACATTTATTAAATTCTTAATAACCGTGAATACTTTAGAAAATCTTACTTTCGGAAACAGAGGAAGTAATATACTCCCTCCGTTTCATATTGTAAGTAGTTTTAGGGAAATTTTTTTGTTTCAAAATGTAAGTAGTTTTCGTATTTCTGGATAACTTTTACATTTATTGAATACAGTGTGACCAATCAAATTAAATAGACTGGTTAAATTATATCTAACCTATTTATTATAAAATACTTTTTAAAAACATAATAATTTTATTAATCTTCGTGCTTTTAGCCAAAACTACTTATATTATGAAACAGAGGGATGCTAGCAATCAAGTGTAGGTGAACAAAATCCTAGAAGGTTAGTAGGTTACACCTCAGCCCGCAAAAAACTCATGGTTATTCAAAAAAAAATTTATTATAACCCCCAAAAATAAAATACATTTTTTCAAAAAATGAAATACATGTTACCCGATTTTCTATTTATACCTAAACTACTTGTCAACAATATTACAGAAACAAAGATGACATAAAATATTTAGTTGTTAGATTTTATTATACCACAGTTACATTAATAAAAATTTGTGTCAACAATAACATAGCTTTTATTGTTAATTTATTATTTAATTATAATATTTTCATTTTATATTTGAAAGATAAATGAATATTTCTTTCTAACAATATTTTTGTAAATATATTTTTTAGATAATCAATTTAAATTGTTATTATCATTGAATTTAATTATTTTTTACATAATTTTAATTTTCGTTTACATCAAAACTAATCATATTTTAGAATAACTATAATTTAAAATATTAATTTCGGATTTTTTTCAAAAAAAACTTCTAAAAAGATTTTTCAAATATTTTATCATATGTTTTTTAGAAAAAAATATTGAGTTGCATTTCAAATAAAAAGGTAAATATATTGAAAGATATTCTAACTAAAATATGTAAAATTTAATATAGTTTCTAAGAAATAGCTCAAATAAAAAATCACACATGAAAGAGGTCATGACTTCTGTTTTAATAGATAAGATACATCAAAACTAATCATATTTTAGGATGAGAGAATTACATGTTTACCACTTTCATGTTAGCACTTTTAATTTTTACCACAACTAGAGGGATATTTTCAAAAATACCTTCTTCATTAAGTGACAAAAGACTCTTATACCCTTGTTCCTTATATATATAATAAATAAAATTTAAATAAATAAAAATCTAAAACAATAAAAAATAATTTTTTTAATTTTTTTCTGAATTATACTATTTCGAAACTCAAACCCAAAACTCTAAAACTCAACTCTAAACCCTAAACCATCAATCCGAAACCCTATTTTTTTTTAAATACGAACCCTAAACCCTAAACCATCAATCCGAAACCCTATTTTTTTTTAAATACGAACCCTAAACCCTAAACCATCAATCCGAAACCCTATTTTTTTTTAAATATGAACCCTAAACCCCAAACCATCAATCCTAAACCATTTTTTTTTGAAATAAACCCTAAACCCTGAAACATCAACTCTAAATCCTAAACCCCGAAACATCAACTCTAAACCTTAAACACTAAACTTTCAATTCTAAACCCTAAAACATCAACTCTAAACCCTAAACTTCAACTCTAAACCCTAAACCAACAACACTAAACCCTAAACTATCAAAACTAAACTCTAAACCCTAAAAAGTAAACACTAAACCCTAAAACCCTAAACCTTCAAATCTAAACCCTAAAACATCAACTCTAGGGTTTTAGAGTTTATGGTTTAGGGTTTAGGATTTAGGGTTTAGGGTTTAGAGTTGAAGGTTTAGGGTTTAGGGTTTAGAGTTGATGTTTTAGGGTTTAGAGTTGAAGATTTAGGGTTTAGGGTTTACGTTTAGGGTTTAGAATTGATGTTTTAGGGTTTTGATTTGAAGGTTTAGGGTTTAGGGTTTAGGATTTACGTTTAGGGTTTAGAATTGATGTTTTAGGGTTTTGATTTGAAGGTTTAGGGTTTTAGGGTTTAAGGTTCGAATTTCAGAAAAATATAAGGTTTAGGGTTTAGGGTTTAGGATTTACGTTTAGGGTTTAGAATTGATGTTTTAGGGTTTTGATTTGAAGGTTTAGGGTTTAGGGTTTAGGGTTTAGAGTTGATGTTT
>NC_027756.1:21416881-21426320 GCF_000695525.1 Brassica oleracea var. oleracea
TTTAGGGTTTAGATTTGAAGTTTTAGGGTTTAGGGTCTAGAGTTGATGTTTCGGGGTTTAGGGTTTAGAGTTGATATTTTACGTTTAGGGTTTATATTTGATGATTTAGGGTTTAGAGTTGATGTTTTAAGTTGAGATTAGTTAACCATATGTTTTTTTGTCAAAGGTAATCAAAAGGTTATAAATGTCTTTTACGCTTCATTAAAGATGAGGGTAAAAATTGTTAGTATAAACATGAAAAGTGGTACTTTGAAAATAATATTTTTGGCAATTTCCCTTTTAGGATAATAATAATTTGAAATGTTAATTTCAGATTTTTTCAAAAAACTTCTAAAAAGATTTTTGAAAGAGTTTGTTATATTTTTGTAAAAAAATTATTTAGTTGCATTTCAAATAAAAAATGTAAATATATATTCTAACTAAAATATCTAAAATTTAATATAGTTTCTAAGAAATGACCCAAATAAAAAAAAACACACATGAAAAAAATCATGATTTCTATTTTAATAGATAAGATACATCAAAACTAATCATATTTTAGGATAATTATAATTTAAAATGTTAATTTCAGATTTTTTCAAAAAACTTCTAAAAAGATTTTTCAATGATTTTGTTATATTTTTTAAAAACATATTGACTAACATTTCAAATAAAAAGGTAAAGATATTGAAAGATATTGTAACTAAAATATGTAAAATTTAATATAGTTTCTAAGAAATGGCTCAAATAAAATCACACATTACAGAAGTCATGACTTAATAGATAAAATACATCAAAAACTAATCATATTTTAGGATAATTATAATTTAAAATGTTAATTTCGGATTTTTTTCAAAAACTTCTAAAAAAAATTTTCAAATATTTTGTCATATTTTTTTTAAAAAACAATTTGATTGCATTTCAAATAAACAGCTAAAGATATTGAAAGATATTCTAACTAAAATATGTAAAATTTAATATAATTTTAAGAAATGACCCAAATAAAAAAATTACACATGAAAGAAGTCATGACTTCTCTTTTAATATATAAGATAATCATATTTTAGGATAATTATAATTTAAAATGTTAATTTCTGATTTTTTTCAAAAATTTCTAAAATGATTTTTCAAAGATTTTGTTATATTTTTTAAAAAAATATTGAGTTGCATTTCAAATAAAAAGCTAAAGATATTGAAAGATATTCTTACTAAAATATGTAAAATTTAATATAGTTTCTAAGAAATTATCCAAATAAAAAAATCATACATAAAAAAAATCATGACGTCTCTTTTAATATATAAGATACTTACGACACCCACAACACATATTCTGCGAGTCTCTAGTGATTAAAAAAAAAAGGAAAGGTGAAGGAATTCTTAATTGATTTTTTTTAACAAAATTAGAGATTCATCTCTGATGTCCCTTTACCATTTGTCCACTTTTATTTTATCATTTAAATTTTAAATATGTAATTAAGTAACAATAAATATAATCATGAAATATTTGAGTGGGTATCTAAACGCTAATGGTACTCTGTTGGATTTGGAAGTGGCTTAGCATGAAAGTATCTGATCACATGGGAGTGCCTCATACTTCCCACAAAGGAACAACCATATGCTTAAATTTTATGTCGTGACAAATTACCCCCTCATTTCCTTGATGGGATTTATGAGTCGACATCCCTTTATCCATGGGATTTATGAGTCCTTTAAATTGTTTACTCATTATCTTATTTCAAAATTCTTTTGTTTCTTTTATAAGGAAAAACAATAACGTATTTAAGTTTATGGTCTAGGGTTCACTATTACTTTTTAAGATCTTGAAAGAATTGGATATTTTCATATATGCTTGTTCAATAAAAATTCTGGTGGTTTGGTTTTTGGTTCAAAATTTTTTTATACATATTTTTTTCATTTCATTTTAATTGTTGTTAAGTTTATACACACAAATTACGAAAAATGTTTAGTTTTATATATTTTTAAAATAAAAATATTACTACTTATAACTCCTAACTATATTTTAATCAAAAAAAGATAAACATAAAATTTTGTTGATAGATTTTGTAGTAGAACTTTAACATAACACTTATTTTGAACGAAATTTTTTCCTACAAAGACGAATTAAGCTAAAATGGAAAGAGTATAAAATAATAATAAAAATGATGTATATTAATTATTGACTGGCCAAATAGGTTGTATATTACTTAAATATCATAAACGAAAAGAAATTTCTGGTTTGGTTTGGCTCGTTCACTTATGTAGCTGGGTCCTTTCTAGTAAGCCTGAGACGGATCGGATATCAGGATAATTTTAAGGTATCCGGATCCGGATCCTTATCCTGCGGATCTATAATTTTATTATCTTTATCCGGATCCGGGGTTTTCGGATATCCGGATGTCGAATATCCTTCTAAAAATTGTAATATCCGGCGGATATCCGGATCCGGATTTGGATCCTTAAAATAAATATAATATTAAAAATAATATATATAAAATATTAAAAATAATTTAAAAATAAAAAAATATATAATGTTTTTAATTATTTCTATGTATAATATTACAAAATTTACATAAAATTTACATATACTATTATAAAAATGAAAATATATTAAATAAAGTTAGTTTTTATATAAAGATATTACTATTTTTGAAATAGTTATTAATAAAACTTACGAATCCGGATATCCGGACTAAAAAATCAAGATATTCGGATCCGGATCCGGCTTTAACGGATCCAACATTTTATTATCCGGATCCGAATTCGGCCCCTCCGGATATCCGGATTTTCGGATCGGATCCGGATCGAATCTCGGATCGAATCCGGATCTCGGATAAAAGTCTCTGGCCTACTTTCTAGCTATATGTATGTGTTTACACTGAAATCTGAGTCGTTTTTTTTTTGTTTTTTTCAGTTTTGTTCTTATATTCGCTCTAATAAATTTGATTTTGGCATTTTCTTTATTTTTTAATTCCAAATATATTTAAATCTCCAGAGGTTGTGCTTTTTAAGGCACTTGGATATGTATCATGCCTGACTAAAATAAATATGAAAATTTAATGTCCAACGAAAAGCTTAAAATAGTCTTTTGTGACCACTATATTTTACAAAATAAAACTTTATTATCTGACAATATTATTATATCTAATCTGATTATTTACAGAAAATATATGTATACATATAATAGCCGATAAAAGTTTAATGAAATGAAAGTTGACAGAAAAAGTACATTTAACAAAGATTATATAAATATATGTATATGTGATTCATGTACTACTATAAAAAGTATTTCAATTGGTTTAAAAATTCGAATTCAGGCAAGACTAATGTTTGATTAACAGAGTATTAGCATATCATTATGTTCTTTAACATCGAATCAACAAGTATTAGAAAAATATTTTAAATAGCATTACCAACGAGCTATTGGCTTATTGATAAATGAGTGTATAGTATATATTCTGCCACCCACGTCCAATTCCCGTTGGGAAAGACTTATACAATATTTGAATTTCTGATAAAAACTGAAACCACTTAGAATAGCATTCAGAAAATAAAAATGCACTCCAAATGCTATTAATCTAATGCTTTCATATAAAAGTTTTGGTAAAATATCTACATTTAAAGAAAAAGAAGAAGAAAAAAAGACCTGCAGGTACACCAAGTAATATTAAATCACCACTACTTAAAATTTAATTCTAAAGTTTCAAAATTTTGTCTACCAGTTACCACCAAATTTAACTATAAAACGTTAAACATAATTAATATAATTTATTTATTTTATTTAATAATATCAAAATTTATATTTGTATCCGAAAATTAATTTATATTTTCCAAAATAAAATAATTTTAAATTGTTAAAAAAATAATATTTTGCATTTAAATATAATTTAATATATATATATAATATAATATAATTTATTATGGTCGGTAAATATAAAATTAATATATATATATATATATATTATAAATATCAATATAATTATATTTTTTAGAAAAACAAATTATATCTCATATACTAATTTTATATGTGAATCGGTAAAATTTACTGTTGTACCATTTTTTTGCTTTACCATTTTTCTTTCTAGCTATATGTATGTGTTTACACTGAAATCTGAGTCGTTTTTTTTTTGTTTTTTTCAGTTTTGTTCTTATATTCGCTCTAATAAATTTGATTTTGGCATTTTCTTTATTTTTTAATTCCAAATATATTTAAATCTCCAGAGGTTGTGCTTTTTAAGGCACTTGGATATGTATCATGCCTGACTAAAATAAATATGAAAATTTAATGTCCAACGAAAAGCTTAAAATAGTCTTTTGTGACCACTATATTTTACAAAATAAAACTTTATTATCTGACAATATTATTATATCTAATCTGATTATTTACAGAAAATATATGTATACATATAATAGCCGATAAAAGTTTAATGAAATGAAAGTTGACAGAAAAAGTACATTTAACAAAGATTATATAAATATATGTATATGTGATTCATGTACTACTATAAAAAGTATTTCAATTGGTTTAAAAATTCGAATTCAGGCAAGACTAATGTTTGATTAACAGAGTATTAGCATATCATTATGTTCTTTAACATCGAATCAACAAGTATTAGAAAAATATTTTAAATAGCATTACCAACGAGCTATTGGCTTATTGATAAATGAGTGTATAGTATATATTCTGCCACCCACGTCCAATTCCCGTTGGGAAAGACTTATACAATATTTGAATTTCTGATAAAAACTGAAACCACTTAGAATAGCATTCAGAAAATAAAAATGCACTCCAAATGCTATTAATCTAATGCTTTCATATAAAAGTTTTGGTAAAATATCTACATTTAAAGAAAAAGAAGAAGAAAAAAAGACCTGCAGGTACACCAAGTAATATTAAATCACCACTACTTAAAATTTAATTCTAAAGTTTCAAAATTTTGTCTACCAGTTACCACCAAATTTAACTATAAAACGTTAAACATAATTAATATAATTTATTTATTTTATTTAATAATATCAAAATTTATATTTGTATCCGAAAATTAATTTATATTTTCCAAAATAAAATAATTTTAAATTGTTAAAAAAATAATATTTTGCATTTAAATATAATTTAATATATATATATAATATAATATAATTTATTATGGTCGGTAAATATAAAATTAATATATATATATATATATATTATAAATATCAATATAATTATATTTTTTAGAAAAACAAATTATATCTCATATACTAATTTTATATGTGAATCGGTAAAATTTACTGTTGTACCATTTTTTTGCTTTACCATTTTTTTATTGAAGACATTTGTTAGAACATATTGATTTCATATCATACTATTTTTATAGCATATTTTTACAGTTTTGCTATCACTTATACCAATCAAACTTTAATAAACTATGATGAATAATAATGACTAGGAGAAGATGAAACACAAGGTACCCATTCCATCTATCATATCAGTCGAGACGCACTTCTGGTGTACCAGTTATCGTGCCCACGGTAAACGCTGTGTATAGCCACGACTTTGAATGAGAAAAAAAAAGTGAAGAATCCTCTTTATTGATTTTATTTAATATTAAATATAAATATAATTAAATATTAATAATCAAATAAACAGATGAACAATAATAAATATATTGTTGAAAAATATGAACAATAGTAATAAAATAAGCAAATTTTATGTATCTATAAATATTTTAAAACTTTAAAGATGATAAAAATATATTAAATGAATATGTATAATCCAAGATAGTAATCAAATACTTAATAGAACTGAAAATTAAAAAAAAAAGGTGAAAAAAATATTTACAATTTATAAAAGGATACACTCCATAATAACTACATTTTAAAGGAAAAATAAAGAATACGGAAATATAAATCTAACTATAATAGGATCAAGTATATCAACCATTGAACCTAATAAATGTTCACGTTCATCAATTTCAAATATGTGAAATATTGCTTTTTTAATTTTATGTAGTTCGCTCAGTAAAAGCATTTAACTTTATTATTTGAATTATTATTTTTATATATTCTACCATAAATAGATAAATTTAATTTAATCATACTTTATAAGAAAATTAAACCTTTATATATATCAAAATTCAAAGCGTAAAAAAGTTAGAAAACAGGAAGAAAAAAAACTTTGGGCAAAAATTTAGTCAAACTGGGAAAACTAGTGTGTGAGAGAAAATTAATTGTATTCAAGTATTATTATTTCTAAAGATGAAAAAAAAAAATTCTACAAAATCAAAAGGTTTTTGTTTTAAACATTATATGATAATATATTATTTAAATTGTTTTATATTTTATGCATTATATTAGTATTAGTGTTACATTTTGATTTTATTAGATTTATTTTCTAAAAATTATTAGAAATATTTAATTACAAAATAATGAATTTATAATCAATATTAAGATATTTTTTAATATGTATAAAAACACCAAAATACATTAAAAATGGAATATTTACTACAAACACTTTTGAAAGGTATATTTCTACATATTAAACCAAAAAAGCTATTCTTATAATTTCTTTTGTTAAAAAAAAAATCTTCAGAAATTGTTCATTTACAGGTGTACTTAGATAATGTTTGCATATGTCGCAATTTGTTCTTTGTTATTTTCCACTTAACCACTTTCCCGTGTTTTCTCTAATAATTAATAACTTTAACCTTATCTGTTTTCAATAATTAAACTTTTATAGATACCTAATTAAAATACTATAAAAGGAACAGGCGCATGACGACTCTAAAGGCGACGGCGGCTTTGAGATCAAAATCTTCATCGGGATTTTGATCTTCCACTGTTCTACACGTTCGTTAACGGTAGATCAGCCTTGTCTTATCAGTCCCACACGGGAGGAACCTGCTCTTGCCATCGGTTACGGAAAGTATCACCGAATCTTCTTGTTCAAGTAATTAGATCACGATTTGTTGCTGCTGTTTCACTGCGTTTTCTTCCTCTCTGCCGCTGTCTCATCCGTGGATTTCGATCTGACTTTACGTCTGGATCTTTTCACTGGTTCATTGGCTGGGCTTTCGACGACAAAATTGGCGATTCCAAGATCTGGTTGATCTCGACGCTGATCCAGTCGCAGCGCGCCCTCGACAGCTTTCTCTCTGGCACAAGGGAGATTATCCCACACTCCTTGTGGCCTCCTTGGATCTGCAGCATCGGAGGAGCAAGCACGCTGACGTATTCCCCAAGGATCAGTCTCTGCCTTACGATTGATCTTCAACAAGTAGACTCCTTGGTGTATTTGAATTCATTCTTCGCTCACCATCACACTCTCTGCGGTCCTTTCGTCTTTCCAATCTTAGTGTTTGCTGAGATCTCCAATCTTTGTATGGGGTCCTCTCACAGGCTGCGTTCCAGTCACATGGCGGATATCAAGGGTAAGGGCATTCTTTATGAGGATGATGATGCGCCGATCATACTCATGGATCAGGATGACACATTAATCGCCAATGAGTTCAGCTTATCACTTATTGGAAAGATTCTAAACCCTAAAAAACAAAATGTCGAGAAGCTCCTACAGAAGATGCCATCGCAATGGGGAATGGCAAATCGCATTACGGCAAATGACTTAGGCAATGGGAAGTTCCTCATCAACTTCTCTTCGGAAGAGGACCTCAGCTCTGTTCTTCGACAGGGCCCTTTCCACTTTAACTTCTGCATGTTTGTGTTGGTAAGGTGGGAACCCATCGTTCACGATGATTATCCTTGGGTCATTCCCTTCAAGGTTCAAGTGATTGGTCTCCCTTTGCATCTGTGGACGGATAAAAATCTTAGAAACATTGGGGCAAGGCTAGGTAATGTTCATGTTGATACATTGGACGTAGCCGAGGGCTGTATGCTCGTTGACGTGGACTCTCGACGACCTCTTAAATTTTCACGGAAAGTGGAGTCGAAGGATGGGGACGAGGTTACCATTGAGATAAAGTATGAGATGCTTTTTAAGCACTGCTCTATGTGTGGCATGCTTACACATGAGAAGGATCATTGTTCTTTTGTCTCTGACATGCGGTCTCGACTTCAAACGCATACAGAGCGTCCTGGTATCTTTACGAGGGTGCAGCTACCACAGGAACATGCACAGCGCTACGCCTTCCACAATGAACGTCGCGCCAGTGATCTCTCCCGCCAAGGTATGGAAGCACCTACTAGATACTTAACCAGTTTAGGGTATGGTGAGGAAGATAGGAAGAAAGCACAGAGGAAACCTTATTCTGATGAGATAAAAACCACACATGCGGATAGGATAGTGCGACATCATTCTGATCGTTCTAGGAACAACAAATATGGGGGTTCTCGAGCTTCTAAAGGTCCATATGATCGTCCTCAGAGGAAAACTTGGCAAGAGAAAGCGGAAAGGATCAAGCATCCCGTACCAGCAGTACGCTCTCGTGAGATTGTTCCCTATGAACAATCTTCTCCCATCAGAAATGACGAACTCAACGGCCCTATTGAGCATCAAGGCATCGGGTCAGGAGATGGTAAAACTGCTAGAGATTGGCTAGCACTATTGTTACGCCATCTTGAAGTGGCCACAACATGGAAGAGAATGTCACAAAGCGCGCTAAAGGGCTTACTCAATCCCTCTTTTTCACGAGTCTAAGTGAACAGGAACCAGCAGCCACTGATGGAGATAATCAGATCATTGGAGCTTTGAACGATATGGACATTGAGGATCAGCAGGAGGAGGAAGTGATGGAGTGTGATGCGCCAGATGAGGACTTGCTAGGCATGGAGCTCAAAGAGATGGAGGACACAGCGGCTAGGCATGATGCGAACATGAAGACTACATGCCAGGATGATAACGTCAATGAGGCTAAAGCTTTGAAGAACAGTAAGCAAGGAACAAGAGCGAATGTCCCATTGGGCTTCCAGAGTAAAAAATTTGAGGTCCTTCGTCGGGGATTTCCTCGTAAGTCTTTCTCTTCGTCTCAAGGAGTTCATACGACTAGACACGCAAGCAGGCCAAAGCGGCATCATCAGACTTCTAAGAAGCAGAGAGGTAGCTCCTCCAAAGGTAATGGATTGATGGGTTCCAAAAACTCATCACGGGATCATCCATGAGGACACTAAGTTGGAACTGTCGAGGGATTGGAAACGACCTCACAGTTCGACGCCTTACGGAGATGTGTTAGAAGCATCGCCCAGGACTTGTGTTTCTTTCTGAGATGAAGAATAAGCGGCTGCTGTTGCAAAACATTCAGGCCAATTTAGGATTTGATCATTTGTTTACTGTTGAGCCACTTGGTCCTGCTGCTGTTGCAAAACATTAAGGCCAATTTAGGATTTGATCATTTGTTTACTGTTGAGCCACTTGGTCTCAGCGGAGGTTTAGCTTTATTTTTTATGGAAGAATTTCAAGTTAATGTTTTGTTTTCGAATAACAAAATGATTGACATTGAGGCAGTCATTGATGGAATAAAAGTCTTTATGA
>NC_027756.1:21426420-21427120 GCF_000695525.1 Brassica oleracea var. oleracea
CGAGAGTTATCCACTTTCTGAATTTCGACTTGTACCAGAGCGTCTTTTTCAGTGCGTCGATGGCCACTCTGTCGCTTATCCCACTGACCCTTGACATTATCAGCTTGAACCGACTGATAAACTCGCGGAGGGGTTCGTCTTCCCTCTGGGAGAGACTCCAGAGGTCAACATCGGAAGTTTCTCTGTCTATGAATACAGAGTATTACTTGAGAAATTCCAATGCGAGCTATCGGAAACTCCCGATGGTGTTACGACGAAGGCGTGCGAACCATTCAAGTGCTGCTCCTTCCAGGTTTTCAACGAACAGGCAGCTGTAGCCGGCATCCTTTTCGCCGTCCTTCAGTCTAGCTCTTCCCATCGCGATGTGGAAAGCCTGAAGGTGCGCTTTTGGATCGGCCGTACCATCGTACTTCGGTACTTTGATTTTTCCCGGATCGTACACCCTTACTTTGATTTTTCCCGGATCGGACACCCTCATGTCCGAAATGCGATTGGTAAAAGGGGTCTACCGAGCTACTTCCAACAGTCGATCGATTTCGGGGGCAGCACTAGTAGCATGATGGATTTGAGACTTTACGGCCCTCACTTCTGCTGCAGTCGTGGTGATGTAGTCGCGAAGATCGCAGATATCCGATGTCTCGTCAGTAGATTTCCGAGCTTGTCGGCGTTTACTGCGAGTGAGCTCGGTTTGTCTTTCAGC
>NC_027756.1:21427465-21427717 GCF_000695525.1 Brassica oleracea var. oleracea
AAGGAATTCACGAGCTTATCCTGTTCTTCCGACCTTTTCTCATAGGTAGCGAACATCTTTTTAAACTCCTCGAGCGACGCGGTGTTGGCTTGTGCGTTGGCCGCGGATACGTCCGCTACTGGAGTGTGGAGATCGGTGCCGCTGCCTCGGTTAAGAGGAGTTTGCACGTTATCTGCGTCATTAGTTGACATGTCTGATCAAGAGTGATGTGGCTTTTGCGGGTTAGATTGATCCGTACCCCCCCCCCCCCCC
>NC_027756.1:21428518-21436899 GCF_000695525.1 Brassica oleracea var. oleracea
CGGCTCGAGCCCGGTTGCTACGTAGCGACCGAGCGGGACGAGTGCTCAGTCGCTACGTCGCGACCGAGCGGGACGATCGCTCGGTCGCTACGTAGCGACCGAACTTTGACTCGAGCTTGGTCGCTTCGTAGCGACTGAGCTTTGGCTCGGACTTGGTTGCTACGCAGCGACCGGACAGCGTGTATGCGTGGTAATTACGCAACGGTCGAGCTTGGTTAGTTTGGTTTGAATCTTCAAGGATACTTCTTCGTAAAAACTTCGTGTTTGGTTATAATTTACGAAAGTTACATCTTCCATTTTACTATCTCTTTCGGAAATACGATCTCCGAAGATTTTCGGGTGGTAATTCCGTCGTAACCGTTTTTGATCCCAACAAGTACCATGTCTCCTTTGATGATTAGGTATCTTTCTCCTCTACAAAATTACTATTTCATGACATTGTTTCTCTTCTCTCTTGAATACATGTTGGTAGACAGCAGAAAAGCCTTGAAAGTTATACATGCTCTCCTTCAAACATTGTATCCTCTTTGTATCTTCCCTCTTCTCCGTCTCCCATACTTTCTCATTCCGTATGTGCGTCCATCCTTCTCTTCTTTAATTGGTTTGACTGCATAGGGTTTGGAAATATAATGCAATTTTTGAATTTGGAATTTAAGGTTGAGCTTGATGATAGAACTGTTCAATGTAGCACCCACAAACCCAAGTACGAGGTTATCCTTTGAATCGCAAGTTTGTACATTCCAAACTGATTTATTCAGGCAATTGTGTGAAAATCAATTCAGCAATACACGAAAATGGAGACGAGATCGAGACGGCAGAGAAACAGAGTATATGATATTGCTGACCCATGATGAAGAGAAAGCTAAAAACACAAAGAGGTTACAGTTTCTTTATGACAATCAACATATCATGTGCATCAGTATCGTTGGTGGTGATCGTAACCGAGAGGTATAACTTTATATGGGTTCCCTTAATGTGCTTGCCTTTGAGAGAATATGATTTTCTATCATCATAACTCTTATTGTATTTAGTCTCTTGGGCCTGGAAAGCCGTTGGGGAAACCGTGTTTAATCAAAAAAAAAAAAAAAAAAAACTCTTATTGTATTTGTTCAAAACCATAATTATTCATTAATCATTTTTTATTGGCTTTTGATCACCAGGAACTTCAGGTGCTTCTGTAAGATGAAATCTGAGTGGTTTTATCACTGGAAGCACTTCTTGAACAAAGAAAATTTGGTCACGTCTGTCTTGCTAGAGAAAGGCATGTCAGTATAACTTCCATTCATTCCCTAATTTTTGTTGTTATGTTTATCTTCGTTGGAGTTGGTTGTTCATGTTATACAAACAAAATTTAACCTTTGTTCAAATCTTTTTATTGTTTTTCTCATCAAGTTCTCACACATATATACAAATTTGAAACATAGTTCTTTCCAAGACCTTACTTCACCAATTTCAAGTTGAACATCATCTCAGCAGAAAAGTAGAAATTCAGTCTCATCTCCATATAACCCCAATATACATCGGATTCACAGTTAAGTCTTATTATATTTGTTAAGATTCAAGAAAACATCTTTGGGAAGAAAGAAATTTGCTATTATGCTAACAGACATAGCAAAAATATAATGACATTAGAATATCAAAGAGTATTCAATGACAGCTAAACTTTTTTGTCATTAATTTACAGTTTTGTTTGGTTAGTTAAACAATTTTGCATTATGATATCACTCAAATTACCCTATGGAGTGATTTATACTCTCTCAAATAAGAGGTCGAGTTGTAGTACTTATGGATCGAATTCACAGGGAGCTAGGGCACACAAAAGATCTAATAGTTATATGATTAAGCTAGGCTAATAGTTTATAAAGCATTAAATTTCAAGGGCGAACAAGGTAGTTGTTCTTATGTAACCGAGAGTTGTTTGGTGGAAGGATGGTTGCTAGATCTAGGGTTTCTATTCACGTAATCAGGATTATAATGATATAGAGACTAATTGTTGTATGCAAGATATTAAAGAGCTCAACAATTAAGAACAAATCGATCAGCTCTCGCTTTCTAGATTCGTCTATTGACTATATCTAATGATCTCAACTATCGTTTGTCGATCAATTAGAAAGTGTCGATCGATGATTCTAGAGGAATATCGATTGATACACCTTTCACGACTTCGATCGATTATTCTATTGGAATATCGATCGACACGTTTCTAGCAAGCTTTGCGCGCGGGTTTATAAAGTAATCACTATGGTTCCTAGATCAGTTATCACTTGTTTTATAGCAATCTTATTTTAATGAGGATCTATTTAGAGAAAAGACCAAGCTATCACTTGTGCCTATTGATTCTAAGATCAGGGTTCTAGTTCGCGACTCTAGAACATAAGCAATAAGAACATCCTATAGTTGAATATCACAACCCAGCAATTCTATATTTGGGGCTAATCCCTCATAACCTATTTAAACCCTAAACCTATCACGTGAATCTATTCAAGCATGAAGTTGGTCACAGAAATCATAGATATAATAGATGAAAATGCAATAGAATAAAATATAAAAACCAAAGGAGTTCCAGGAGGACTCTGAAGGAGTTCTTCCTTTCTCTCCTAACCTAGAATTATGAATAAAATAAAGTGTAGTCATCAACAATGGCTTAGAAAACACATAAATAGGGTTTTAGGTCGTCCAAGGGTATTCTAGAAATTTGTGGTTGCTTCTGGGCTTCAGTCGGTCATAAAATATGCTTGTCCCATATTCTGGCATCACCGTCGATTGAAGCTAAGGGTGCACCGTCGATCGACAGTCCTTCATCTCCTCGACAGCTTCCTCTCGCGAGGGAGACTGACCACTCTTCTAGTAAAACGAGCATCACTTATGCTATAGGATGCTGATTAACCTCAAACCGGTGGCATTGAAAATTTAACTCAAATCACTATCTTGTGCCAAACGATGGGCTCAATCTAACGGTGGAAAGGTCTCCATCCATAGCTAGACATCTGACGCGTCTGTGTAGCTCTGCACACAAAAGGCTCCAAAAGACACTAAAATCACCACAATCCTCCAAATCGTCCATGAACCTGTAAATACTCTAAATAGAATCTTTATCGTAGTAAATATATTTAAACACTTATAAACCATGGCTAAAAATGGGTAAAATTCATGGTCTATCAACTCCACCAGACTTACCCTTTTGCTTGTCCTCAAGCAAAACACACAGGGCAGTCTTGTGAAAGAGGTTTAAAAACAGCAGAGACTTACACAATTTTAAACTTACTACTTTACCTCTCCAATGTTGCAAACCACATTAGATCAGTGCCAACTTTAGAGGCATTTCATGTACTAGACCTTAGCTTAGCAACCAAACCATCCAGCCCACAGCTTAGCTGATTCCGCCTGACATACCTCTCTACTGACCTCATTTCTCCATATAAATGTGTAGGCTAAATCTTGGGAGTATCGATCAAAGGACACATGGACTCTTACCCCAACATGTATCTGAGTAAACAGGTAGTCTTATTCTGGTTTCTTTTCTCCTTATATCTCTCTTCTATGAATCATTTTATCTCAATTCCAATGAACAATGATGTTGATGCAGTCCATCTTATTCATCTTCTTTTCGATTTTTCTTTACATTTTTTTTTATTTTCTTGGCAAAGTGTAGGCGAATAGTTGGGTCATTGGTAATGTACCTACCCCTCGCTTCCAACTATGTGTGATCATTCCATTGGAGAAGAATAATGGGGTTGCAGGAGACACTCATACCCCTTTAAACCGCAGGAAATCATTTCAATTTTGTTTTCTTTCTTTCTGGATGCCGAAGAGAGGAGAGAAGGAAACCAAAAATTTACAAACTTATACCTTTAAGACCTGAAAGAGGAATCTGATCCAATGTATATCAAGCCCCAACACAAGCAAGTTGAATTGATTAAGGTTGGACGTCAGCTTTGGTTCCTTCAAACTTTCTCAGCTAGCGTGGATGTTATTGGCAGGTGATCCACTTAGGCGTTTCTATTTAATACACTCTGCAGTCAAAAACCTCAGAGAATGGTGATAGAGAGTGGTTACATAGTAAGTAAAATTGAAAAAGTTCATCATCCCTTTCTTGACTCAATAAAAACTTATAAAACTAAAGCATAATACGAAATATCAGTAGAACCTCCCCCAGACTTAAACAACACTCTCTCCAGTGTTACACAGTCTAAGATTGGTGGGAAAATAATAGATAAGTACTAAATTTAACAAGGTGAAACGGTATACCTGCTCGCTGATGGTGAGCGTCGATCGACACAGTTAAGTGGCGATCGATCGATACTCGTGATGCTCTGTCAACCGACAATGATCTGTTGTCGTCGATCGCTGCTGGTATATCAACTCTTCTTCCTTGGATCTTTCTTTTTTAAATTACATAACATAAATAAAACACTAAAAGTCAGTCAGTAATAAATAAATAATAAAACCAATTATCTAATTTTTTTTTCTCGATGAACAGTGACTGCTACAGTAGCCCTGCTGCAGTATCGCAGCTACAATAACTCCCGATTTTCTTCTACAGTGTCGGTCGATGTTCTTGTTACAGTGTCACGTGGCGCTGCTACAGTACTGTTGTTACTGTTCACCTTTTTTTTTGACCTGCATAAAAATAAAAATCAATAACAATCTAACATAAACTGAATGAAATTACCTAATAGTGGGTTGCCTCCCACTCAGCGCTTTGTTATAGTTGTTTAGCTTAACTTTGGAGATCTGATTTAGTCCCGATGAGAATGAGAACATGCTCCAAAACAAGTCTCAATGTCTGCTCTCTGAAGCTTTATCATTCTTGTGTGAAATCCTCCTCCATAGACTCTTCTCCTTTGTCTTTCATCTCAACGATAAGGAGTGCTCGAACCTTTGCAAATGGCTTTGAGATGCATCTGCTGCGCACTCTGGATTTCTTGACACCATCTGAGAAGCGAGGAATCAATGATAACTGAGAACCTCTCTTGGTTTTTTTCCTCTTCTTCCAATTCCTCCTCTTCTTTCCCCCAGACTTGTCTGATTGCGTGGTGGTTTCTCCATCAAAAAGATTTCCACACACATCGAACTCCTTCTGCTCTGATACGCGCCCGGTGTCGATCGATGGAGAAGTGGTAACGTTGATCGATGCCGGCTTGTTAATGTCGTTTGATATTGCATCTGTGGTGTCGTTCGATGGTATCTGGTCGGTGTCGATCGATGCTGCTTCTGCTGGGCTCTTATCGACTTCATCTCTAAATAGCAACCCTATCTGAGAAGGTTCTACGTGCTGATGATCATCCAATACCTCAATGTAAGAGCTGAACTGCATACTTCTATCAGGTGGAATAGGAGATTCAACTTCAAATACAGCGCATGGAACCACAATATTCACATAATCATGTATCCTCTTTGCTCTTTTGTGAAACCCAGCAGCTTCTTCTGTCTAGATAGGTGGTCTCTGATGTTTAGAGACAGCAAGATGTCAGGTCTCAGACTCGTGCATTCTCTCCTCAATCGGTTCCAGCTCAATTATATATCCCGATAGCTCGTCCAACCCTGGGTGTCGATCGATATCATCAGGTGGATATCAATCGATGTAATCGGGTGGGTATCGATCGATGTCTTGTATCGATTGTTGTCTGGTGGATGATGTCGATCGATGCTAGCCTCTGGCGAAGTTTCCAAATCCTTTTTTGAAGTGTGCTGATCGTCATCAGGCTTCTTCTCCAAATTCTGATCTAGATTCTCAGATTGTGCTTCATCCTTTAACTCCAAGAAATATTCCATAGTGAATTCTCTGTCTACATCTGGGACAAAATCACAACTTGATGCATCGGTGCTCTTCTATGTCGAGTCTGTACTGTACGGAAGACAACTCGATATGTCATGGATTTCAAGAGGTGTCGATCGACAATAGGATATTGTGTCGATCGATGTTGAGGTGTTGGTGTCGATCAATGGTGAAGTCGTGATGTCGATCGATTGTGAGGCCAGATCCCTTGTATCAGCCTTTTTAACTTTGCTCGACTCTCCAGATTCATATTGTTCATCATCTTCTACCATATACTCCAGCAGAGATCTCATCTCAATCTCTAAATTTGCTGCTGCTTCATAGATAAATTTGTTGAAAAAAGCGCTTGTAATGTCCGCCCAGCAGGTTAGAGATCCTGAATGCAGCTGTCTGAACCAGCGGAATGCATCTCCATAGAGAGAAGAAAGGAAGATCTTACAGAGTACGTGGTGTACAAAAATTTCATTCTGCTCACTCCTTGAAACTTGAACCTCAATCTCTTCAATGTGGTTTCTGAGATCTTCACAAAGAAGACCATGGAATGTGTCTTGACCTACCCAATCATACTATTCTCAGCTCAGATCAAAATCAATTGTCTCAGCAACATCAATCACATCAGGATTTACAGAACCCTCTGCATTAATCAATTGTCATGTGCTGTTGCGAGGGCGACCTTCTTCGTCTCTTAATATCTCATCCTCATCGACCTTAAGTATAAACACTTCGACCTTCTCTGTCTCCACACAAGTGGTGTCGGTCAACGGATGAACAGTACCATGATGAACATTAACATGATGAACAGTGCCGCGGTAAACAGTGTCATGATGAACAGTGTTTCGGTGAACAGTGTCGCAATGAACAGTGTTGCAATGAACAGTGTCGCTTAACGGCAGATGAATAATGGCGCTTGACGACAGATGAACAGTGTCGATCGACGGTGGATGAACAGTGCCGAGATGCACAGTACCCGGTGAACAGTATCAGGATGAACAGTATCAGGATGAACAGTGTCTAGATGAACGGTGTCTAGATGAACAGTGTCTAGATGAACAGTATCGATCGACGCAATATGAGCAGTGCCGATCGACGTCGGGTGAATAATGTCGATCGACACGTGATGAATCGTGTCGATCGATGCTTGGATTTCTACGCTGCCAATCGCTGCTTTGAGGGTGTCGACTGCCTTCTTAGACTTATGGATCACACATTCCAAATTCTGTGGCTCTATTAGTAAGTGCCATATTCCCTTGTTGCTTCTGGTACTCATATGTTTGTACCTGAATAGAAGTAAAAAAAATTTAAAATTTTTCCGAACAATAGTAAAACCTATACTAAATCTAAGTAAACAAGATCTAATGGCGATCAAAGCTCCCCGGCAATGGCGCCAAATTTGATATCACTCAAATTACCCTAAGGAGTGATTTATACTCTCTCAAATAAGAGGTCGAGTTGTAGTACTTAGGGATCGAATTCACAGGGAGCTACGACACACAAAAGATCTAATAGTTATATGATTAAACTAGGCTAATAGATTATAAAGCATTAAATTTCAAGGGAGAACAAGGTAGTTATTCTTATGTAACCGAGAGTTGTTTGGTGGAAGGATGGTTCCTAGATCTAGGGTTTCTCTTCAGGTGATCAGGATTATAATGATATAGAGACTAATTTTTGTATGCGCGATATTAAAGGGCTCAACAATTAAGAACAAAACGATCGGCTCTCACTTTCTAGATTTGTCTATTGACTAGACCTAATGATCTCAACTATCGTTTGCCGATCAATTAGAAATGTCGATCGATGATTCTAGAGGAATATCGATCGATACACCTTTCACGACGTCGATCGATTATTCTATTGGAATATCGTTCGACACGCTTCTAGCAAGCTTTGCTAGCGGGTTGATAAAGTACTCACTAGGGTTCCTAGATCAATCATCACTTGTTTCATGCAATCCTAGTTGAATGAGGATCTTTTCAGAGAAAAGACCAAGCTATCACTTGTGCCTAATGATTCTAAGATCAGGTTTCTAGATCGCGACTCTAGAACACTAATATATGGTGTTTTTAATACCATTATATGTGTTCTTTGAGTTAATTCCTAGTCCTAATTCATGCTTATTTGATATCATTCCAGGTTTGGAGCAGGTGAAAGAGTAAAGAAGAGAGTGCCATGGAGGAAGAAGTCATTTTGGAATATCTAACGCAGAACAGCCAGTCGGATCAATCCGAAGGTTGTTCCCAAAGAGAGCAAGCGACTGACTGTTCCCGACTATTAAGGAAACCTCCAATATTTCAGGGGTTTGCCCTAGATTTTCTCTCTTTTCTCTTTACCACATGTCTGTGTCATCTTGCTTTATGATTGAGTAGTCGGCTAAGCTTGCTTAGGGTTTTAGGGTGTCAATCGCATGAGCTAAACGCAAATAAGTGATTTTATCTGTTCTTCATTCATATTGTTTTTATTGCTTGCATTGCATTGATCACTTAATGTTCGATCTCTAGTTTAATCACCTAGCTAACCGCTTAGGAGATAAATTGACATATATTGAATGAGCTTCATATCCCTAATCAGCGAGAGTAGATATTAGGGTATTAAGTGAACTAAT
>NC_027756.1:21437012-21439090 GCF_000695525.1 Brassica oleracea var. oleracea
GCCGAGTGATCCGAGTTCTAGACTGCACCTCATTGCACTTGAATAGTCGTTTGGTTCCACATTGACACCCGATGAACAACCCTAAGGCGGCTTTCATTTAAATCGAATTTGAATCTCTAGGTATTCTAGTTACTGCGTCACCATTTATTTTAAAACTCCACTTGTTTCCCAGCTTAATATTGAACTCATAAGAGTAAAGAGTAAACTGTTCCTCTGGATTGAATCTCAAATATTACAATTACCACTATTAACTTGACAGTAGCAAGGATTCATTTTTATTGTATCAAGTTTTGGCGCCGTTGCGATGGGGACCAGGCTTTTGCCTTTATTTTCCGGTTTAATATTTAGTCTGAGATATCTAACTTGCTTTTAATTCTTTGTTGGAACAGATGATCCAAGTGCATGACCAGTAGACATACTCGGAGCAACGCACAAGGACCACTACATCAACTGACCAACGACGAACTCGCAAGATTAGAAAGACAGAACCGTCAACAGCCGAGAACAACCGACACCAACATGGGTGATCACGGCGATCAGGATGACCTCACTGCTGCATTGGCAATCATTCAACAACAAATACAGACTCAGCAACAACAGATGTTGCAGATGCAGCAGACCATCCAAAATCAGCAACAAGCTGCTCAAGAAGCAGCTGAGAACGCCACGCGAGAAGGGTGTGGTGCTCCTATTGGGGAGCGGAACCTTCCGCAGAACTTTGCTACTAATCGCTCCCCCATCAACCCTCCTCCTTGCACTCGGCAAGACTATGAGATCAAACGTGCACTGATAAGTCTGGTACAGAAGAGCACATTCAGCGGTCTCACTACTGACATCCCGATGGACCACACCTGGTGTGTTCGAGCTGATTGAGAACATGGCTTCAAGTTCAATAAACAAGAACAAGGAGCATGACTGCTCGAAGAGTGTGAACAGCATAGATGATCTCGCTGCAAAGGTGGACCAACTGCTTATGGGAAACCAAAGCCAAGTGTTCATAACGGAAGAAGCAGCTCCTAAGAAGAGTGCCGGTGACCTGGCGTTTGATGCTGAAATATCAGGAGACGATCAGCAAGAGGTGAGCTGCGTGAATGGGCAAGGATGGCCGCTCAAAAACTACCACCCAAACCCTAACGTGAGGAACAACCCACATCTTTTCTGGCCTAAGCAAGACAAACCAGCTGATCCTGCACAGAGTAACCAAGGTCAGTATGCTGGGTATCAAAAGAACTACCAACCCAGGACCTATGTTCTAAGCCAACCGCAGAGCAATCCACCTCGGATGCAGAAACACCAGAACACTCAGCCAGCTACCTCCGCTCCTGTCGCTGTTTCGCAAGATGAGACAATAGCTATGTTGCAGCAGCTGGTTCAAGGACAACAGCTCCAAGGGAAGGCTCTAAACCAGGTTACTACCGAGATCAATACCAGAATGAACCAAATGTTCAGCGATTTGAGCACCAAATACGACAATGTCGCGAGTCCTATGAGACAGATGGACATTCAGATTGCCCAGACTGCTGAGAGCGTCAAGAGGCAACAAGGTACTCTACCTGGGAAAACTGACAAAAACCCTAAGGAGTGCAATGCGGTTGAGTTGAGAAGTGGAAAGCAACTGTCTGAGCCGGTAAAGAAGAGGTTCACTGCGGCTGAGAAGGGGAAGCAGAAAGAGTCGGAACAACTGTGGCAACCGAAATTCACACTGTCGATTTCCGTTTAAATAAGGAAACTAGGAAAACCCTAATTTCCCAGAGGTCCCGGATATCTGCTAATACCACACGCCAAGCAATCAGAATACAATAACGACAACGATAAAGTATAAGAAATCGAAAAGAGAGCAAAGCAGATCTTATTCCGAATTCGCGTTTGAGCGTTACAACAAGGTAAGAGCCTGGGCTACGAGAGCTGTCGGCGAGATTCCTAGTTCTAAAACCCTAAGACGACAATAACCTAATTGAGTCGCAGCTCGAATAACAAAAACAGAAATATGCCTAAATCGCTCTAAGTGCTAAGTTTGCTCTGAGAAAAGTCTCCACAATATGCCTCTCGCCTAGGACTCCTTATATACTGGCTCCCAT
>NC_027756.1:21439186-21439907 GCF_000695525.1 Brassica oleracea var. oleracea
TCAAAATTTCGTATTTATCCGCGGAAACTTGACATTTATCTTTCCTTGCGAACCAAGCGTAAACCATCATGCGGCTTACAGGCTGTTGGTTAAGAAATCGTAAGTTAGGCCTCGAGTCATGTCTTAGGTCCCTTTGGGCCGCCTTTCGACTCGAAGTGTTTATTACGGCTTCTTTCGATAAAGAACGAACATAACTTAGAATGGCGGGGAATCGTGAAATGGGTTCGCTACGGTCTTCGGGAGATAGCATCGAAGGGTAGGCGAGAACGCATGGACTAATGTCGTATCGACGCTTCGGAAGAGCTCGGTCGCTACGTAGCGACCGACGTTTCAGAAGAGCTCGGTCGCTACGTAGCGACCGAGCTTTGGCTCGTGCTCGGTTGCTACGTAGCGACCGAGTTTTAGCTCGAGCTTGGTCGCTATGTAGCGACCGAGCGAGCGCTCGAGCCCGGTTGCTACGTAGCGACCGAGCTTTGGCTTGAGCTCAGTCGCTACGTAGCGACCGAACGGAACATGCGTTCGGTTACTGCGTAGCGACCCTCTTCGAGCTCTTGTCCGATGACTCGCGTTTCTTCCGCAAAGCTTTTCGTAAAGAAGAATCTATTTCGAAAAAGTATTTGTCGAAGAAGTTTTCTACGTTTTCTTCTTCGGGGATTTTGACGTTAACTTCGTTGCAACTGTTCAGACATTGATTCTGTCGTGACCGATTTTGACCCCAACT
>NC_027756.1:21439961-21440475 GCF_000695525.1 Brassica oleracea var. oleracea
TTTTCTCGCTTTTTCCCCTTCCAGGCACGTCATGAGTGGTCCGGAGAATCTCCATTTGTAAATTTTGCCGTCTACTGCTACGTAGCGCGCGGCCTGTGTTCGGACTTTGCGGGCTGCCCATTTCTCGGTGGGCAGGTGTTCTTCGATAATGTAGTCTCGAATTTTCTGCAGCCATGGGGTATCACAGCCGTAATCAGATTGCTCTGACTGCGGTCGTATCGTAACTTCTTCTTCTTCGTCATCTTGACCTTCTATGAGGTTGACGACGATTGGTGATCCGATGCTCGGATGTTCGATGAACTCGACTGGAATTACCCTTTTAAGCCTGGGTCAGAACTTGATGCTAAGGCGGCGAGATCATCTTCTTGGACGTTTTCGGAACGGGAAATTCGCGTAAGGGCAAAACAGTCAAACTTTTGAACTAGTTTTTGAGCTAGTTTTCGGACCAGTTTGAGGTACGCATCCATCCGTTCGTCCCTGGCTTCATACTCTCCGCTGAAATGACTTGCCACTT
>NC_027756.1:21440614-21441623 GCF_000695525.1 Brassica oleracea var. oleracea
GATGTGAGGCGAATTCTGATGCCTGATCCCTGCTTGGACGAGGATCCATCGACGTGAAGGAGACAAGTGGAATTTGGTTCCCCGTTGGTTATGGTCTCTGTCGGTAATTCGACCAAGAAGTCCGCAAGCACTTGTGACTTTGCGCTTAATCTCGGTCGGTACTCGATATCGTACTCGCTCAGTTCAACCGCCCATTCGGCCAACCGGCCGGATTGACTCGGGCTATGCAGAATTGTTCGTAGGGGAAAAGTCGTGAGGACGACGATCGTGTGGGATTGAAAATATGGTCTTAGTT
Source organism: Brassica oleracea var. oleracea (assembly GCF_000695525.1). Taxonomy (NCBI): domain Eukaryota; kingdom Viridiplantae; phylum Streptophyta; class Magnoliopsida; order Brassicales; family Brassicaceae; genus Brassica; species Brassica oleracea. The sequence goes on from NC_027756.1 coordinate 21,440,910, forward strand.
TTTGGGCCGATGTTACGACCGCGCATGCTAATTTTTCCATTAGCGGGTATCTAGATTTGACATCCAGCAAGGTTTTTCTTATATAGAAAATAAGTTTCTGTTCGCCGCGTTCTTCCCTGATCAGCACGCCGCTCACAGCTGTTGCCGATACATCGATATACAAGAACAAAGGTTCCCCCTCCACGGGTTTTGCGAGGACTGGAGGGGAAGCTAAATACCGCTTCAGCTGTTGGAAAGCGTTTTCGCATTCTTCTGACCATTCGAATTTTTTATTTCCCCGTAAGACTTCGTAGAAGGGCAGGCACTTGTCTGTCGATCGTGAAATAAACCGGTGAAGTGCCACGACTCTACCAGTAAGCCTTTGGACTTCCCGCTTATTCTTCGGTGAAGCCATCTCGATCAGTGCGTTGATCTGTTTTGGATTAGCTTCGATGGCGCGGAATGTGACTAGGTAGCCGAGGAATTCCCCAGATGCCACGGCAAACCTGCACTTTGTCGGGTTGAGCTTCATGTTAAGGGAATTTAACTGCGAGAAACATTCCTCGAGCCCCTGATGCCACGGCAAACCTGCATTTTGTCGGGTTGAGCTTCATGTTATGGGAATTTAACTGCGCGAAACATTCCTCGATATGTGATACATGATCCTTTGCTTGGAAGGATTTGACGAGCATGTCGTCGATATAAACCTCCATCATTTTATCGAGTTGTTTAGAA
>NC_027756.1:21441824-21442656 GCF_000695525.1 Brassica oleracea var. oleracea
GCCTTTTTTGTTTGACGGGTTTGAAGGTCGGATCGATATTTAATTCGTGACACGTTATGTTAATGTCGATCCCTGGCATATCTTCCGCGGCCCATGCAAAAGTATTGAGGTTCGGTTTTAGACAGGTTTTGAGCTCTGTCCTCAAAGGCTCGCGGAGATTGGCTCCGATCTCGACGCATCGTTCCGGAGATGCTTCGTCGAGACAGACTGTGACCACAGGTTCGCAAGTTGGTTCGCGTTTTTCCTCTAGGGCCGTGATGTTACGAGACTGCCAGAAGAGTTCAGTCAAATCTTGACTTCGCGAATCCTGGTTGGAGACCTTTTTCTCCGTTTTTCTAGGAGTCGTTTCGAGGTCTGGTCTTTTTCGTTTTTGTTCTGCGGCGAAACATACCTGTGATACTCTTGGGTTTCCCCATATTACCTCGACTCCGTTAGGGGTTGGAAACTTGAGGCAAAGATGGTACGTTGATGGGATGGCACACATGGTGTTCAACCATGGCGTTCCCATGATAACATTGTAAGATGCGGGAGGGTCAACGACTAGAAACTCTGTGACTCTTGTCACGGTTCCGGCTTTGACTGCGAGATTAATCGACCCGTAGGCCATGGTCGTTTCTCCCGAAAGTCCCAGTAGTGGGCTAGGGTATTTCACGATTTCGGATTGATCGATCCCCATTTTCTCGAGAGTATCTTTGAAGATGATATCGGCCGAACTTCCGGTGTCGATTAGCACTCTAGTGACGTCGATATCTCGGATCGTCAGTTCGATAACAAGGAGATTGTTTTGAGGTGTGGCTCGATCGACCGTTGCTCCCCCCTTGAACGAGATGAC
>NC_027756.1:21442763-21442961 GCF_000695525.1 Brassica oleracea var. oleracea
GGACCCGAAATCCGCACTGTCGATTTCCGTTTAAATAAGGAAACTAGGAAAAACCTAGTTTCCCAGAGGTCCCGAATATCTGCTAATACCACACGCCAAGCAATCAGAATACAATAATGACAACGATAAAGTATAAGAAATCGAAACGAGAGCAAAGTAGATCTTATTCCGAATTCGCGTTTGAGCGTTACAACAAGG
>NC_027756.1:21443248-21444092 GCF_000695525.1 Brassica oleracea var. oleracea
TCTTAGGTCCCTTTGGGCCGTCTTCTAACTCGAAGCGTTTATTACGGCCTCTTTCGATAAAGAACGAACGTTCTGCAGTTTTTACGGTAAAGTTTGATCGATAACTTAGAATGGCTGGGAACATGAAATGGGTTCACTACGGTCTTCGAGAGATAGCATCGAAGGGTAGACGAGAATGCATGGACTAATGTCGTATCAACGTTTCGGAAGAGCTCGGTCGCTACGTAGCGACCGAGCGGAACACGCGTTCGGTCGCTGCGTAGCGACCCTTTTCGAGCTCTTGTCCGATGACTCGTGTTTCCTCCGCAAAGCTTTTCGTAAGGTAGAATATATTTCGAAAAAGTATTTGTCGACGAAGGTTTTTTGTTTTCTTCTTCGGGGATTTGGACGTTAACTTCGTTGCAACCGTTTTTGACCCCAACAACAACCACCAGCCGATACCCCGGCAGCTGAGAAGGAGAGGGAACCAACAGTTGGAACCAATTCACCAGGACCAGAACAACCAACTGAGGCTGTCCGCCTGATCCCAGAGCCTGTTCCTGCTCGCGAATACACTCCTAAAGTCCATTACCCTGTTCCAGCAAAGGCTACTTGTAAGGACCGAGAGGAGATGAAGTGCAGAAAGATGCTGGAGGACCTAACCGTTCGACTCCCCTTGATGGATGCGATCCAGATGATACCCTCCATGCGCAGCTTTATGAAGGGATTGTTCTTAGGAAAAATATCAGAGGAGAGCGAATTCATGACTATCTCTAAGGAGTGCAGCGCTGTGCTTCAGAACAGGTAGATAAAAAAGCGAGGAGACCCTGGCAAGTTCGTCCTCTCTATCCAGATTGGGAAGACA
>NC_027756.1:21444240-21446204 GCF_000695525.1 Brassica oleracea var. oleracea
GGTTGGTATTCTAGAGGATCTCCAAGTAAAAGTCGGGAACACCTCTGTTCCAGCAGACTTCGTAGTTCTTGAGCTGGAAGAGGAATCCAAAGATCCTCTCATCTTAGGAAGATTGTTCCAATGTACTGTTGGAGCCATCATGGATGTGCGGCAAGGGAAGATTGATCTCAATCTTGGGGACACAGTCATGCAGTTCGAGATGGATGAGCTGCTGCAGAAGCCGATGCTGGATAGACAGACCTTCGAGGTGGATGAAGGAATTGATCTGCTGCAACCTCGCGATGGGATGATCGAGGAGATTCTTACAGAAGATCCACTTGAGCTTGCACTAGTAAGAGCTGAGGCCGAGCAGAGTGTCGAGAACATTGACGCAGACGGGTATGCTAAGATGCTTGACTCCGCAAGGAGTATGGTTAGAATGGTGGCGAGTCTAAGTCTGAGGGAAGAAAGCAACAAGGACGAGAACACTCCAACTGGAGCGACCCCTTTACCGAACTCGCCTGTTCCGCCGAACCTACCTGATGATCCCTGGAGCGAGTTGAGGGCTACCAAGGTTGAGCTAAAACCCCTTCCCAAGGGGCTCAGGTACGCTTTCTTAGGTTCGAATTTCACTTACCCAGTCATTGTGAACGCTGAACTCAATAATGTGGAAACTGCATTGCTTTTGTGTGAGCTTAGGAAGTATTGTAAGGCATTAGGATATTCACTAGCTGACATACCTGGTCTCACATGATTTATGCATGCATAGAATACACTTAGAAGATGAATCAATGACTTCTGTTGAACATCAGAAGAGGTTAAACCCGAATCTAAAAGATGTTGTTAAGAAAGAGATAATGAAACTTCTTGAAGCGGGTGTGATCTATGCCATATCTGATAGTAAGTGGGTTAACCCTGTTCATGTAGTACCTAAGAAAGGTGGGATCACTGATATCACAAATGAAAAGAATGAATTGATCCCTACTAGAACAGTGACAGAATATCACATGTGCATTGATTTCAGAAAATTAAATGCAGCCACTCGAAAAGAACACTTTTTACTTCCCTTCATTGATCAAATGCTTGAGAGATTAGCTAACCATCCATATTACTGCTTTTTAGATAGTTATTCAGGTTTCTTTCAGATCCCTATCCATCCGGACGATTAGGAGAAAACGACGTTCACATGCCCATACGGAACGTACGCATACAGGAGAATGCCATTCGGCCTGTGCAATGCGCCAGCAACATTTCAGCGCTGCATGATGTCGATCTTTACTGATGTGGGAAATCCCAGATATCTGCTAATACCACATGCCAATCAATCAGAATACAATAATGACAACGATAAAGTATAAGAAATCGAAAGGCGAGCAAAGTAGATCATATTCCGAATTCGCGTTTGAGCGTTACAACAAGGTAAGAGCCTGGGCTACGAGAGCTGTCGGCGAGATTCCTAGTTCTAAAACCCTAAGACGGCAATAACCTAATTGAGTCGCAGCTCGAATAACAAAAACGGAAATATGCCTAAATCGCTCTAAGTGCTAAGTTTGCTCTGAGAAAAGTCTCCACTTCATGCCTCTCGCCTAGGACTCCTTATATACTGGCTCCTAGGTCGGTTTACGCTTTCCCATCTGCCCTTAAGCCGCCATAGCATAAAAATGGAGATATTCCATTTTTTCTGATCTTCGTAATTATCTTCAAAATTTCCTCGCGAACCAAGCGTAAACCATCATGCGGCTTACGGGCTGTTGGTTAAGAAATCGTAAGTTGGGCCTTGAGTCATGTCTTAGGTCCCTTTGGGCCGTCTTCTGACTCGAAGCGTTTATTACGGCTTCTTTCGATAAAGAATGAACTTTCCGCGAGTTTTACGGTAAAGTTTGATCGATAACTTAGAATGGCGGGGAACGTGAAATGGGTTCGCTACGGTCTTCGGGAGATAGCATCGAAGGGTAGACGAGAATGCATGGATTAATGTCGTATCG
>NC_027756.1:21446623-21448526 GCF_000695525.1 Brassica oleracea var. oleracea
TAAGAAGGGAGGTAATTTCTTCACAATCTTTACACTTACTCATTCTCATAGAGAGGTTTCTTGAAAAATTCTTTTTTCTTTCTCTTTCTCTCTATCATTTCCTTCTTGATAAAAAAGAAAAACACGAGATGTCGAGTAAGAAGAGGAGTTCGAAGAAAGGGTCCTTGCCTGCGAATGTTTCCGAAGAGCTCTGTGTGCCAAGGATGGAATTCGTTCCTCATTCGGTAGACCCAGCCGCGAACGAGGCATGGTGGGTGGCGTGTTATGGTTTGATAACGCCTCCCAAAGAGAAATCGTTCCCGGTCATGAACCATCGCCCGGTGGAGAAAGGTGCACCAAGTAGGAGTACTAGCGAATTCCTCGAGGTCATGCGGTCGTTCTACCATATTTTGAATACGGTGGAGTTCAGGGTTCCTCGTCAAGGAGAGCGCGCTAGTATTCCCCCGGATGGTTACTTTACTTGTTACGAAGCGTTCGTAGTGCGCTGTCGTTTGTGGTTCCCGATCTCCGAGATTATCGTCCTCGTGTTGGATTGTTCCGGGGTGGCGATAAGCCAACTGAATCCTTTTGGCATCCAGCACCTCATTGGAGTCCTGATCCTGAGCTACGAGCATGGTCTCTCCCTCACTGTCGATCACTTCGAAGCGCTTCTTCGGTTACAGATCATCAAGGATACAGACACGTACAGGCTGGTTCCTCGGGACTTCATGTCAGTGGTAAAGGGGTTTACTTCTAACTTCAACTTGTGGAAGAAGTTTTTCTTCTTCGTTCGTGTAGACGTTGCGTCCGTTGAGGAGAGTTGTATCCCATTGCTCCGGAGGTTGCCGAACGATCGCCCCTTCATCAATCCTCTTGCTCTGCTTCCCGAGGACATTATTGCGGTGAGGGATCTGCTCAGGAACAGTCCTTTTTTCTGGACTTCCTTTACGCCGAAGAGAGTTCGAAAGGCGCTGAGGTTTGTGCATCCTAGTCCTGCTTTGGGCAGAGAAACAAGGTGTGATTCCGAGCCTGATGACCAAGGTCCCGACGCCGCTCCCACGATTCCGACGGGGCTAAACTCTTCGAAGGGTAAAGATACTGACCTCGGTGACCTGGAGTTTTCGGTGGACGATTGCATGCTTCCAGGATGGGATCCGGACCTTGCTTTCGGCGATGGAAGCAGAACTAGCGGGATCCCTATTCCGGACTTTGATGATTTCTTCGCTGGTCTTCCGTCGGGCTTCGATGCTCCTCCGGCTACGAGCAAGTCGGGGAGGCTGATAGTCGTCGCGGAAGGATCTCGTATCATCAACGGGGTATAAGCTTTAAGAATTTTGACGATCGTTATTATATTATTTTTTTTTGCTTATAACGTGTCAATTGGTTTTACAGGGCTTGAACCTGCTTGGATCGGCCATTGCCATTGAGGCGAGCCATAGAGAGGCCATGATCTATCGCTTTAAGGCGGAGAAGGCGGAAAAGGATCTTGCTCGCATGCGAGACGAGATGTTGGCACGAGATGCTCAACTCGCTCGTGATCATGCCAGGGCTGTTCGTAGGGCGGAACGGAAGGGCAAGAGGGAAATTGTCGAGGTGATGAAGATTCGTGCTTCTCAATTCCAGGTTGAGTACGGGAATCTCATGGACGCTTTCAACTCACTGGGCGACCTCCGTGAGTGTCGCGGCTCAGCCGGGAGCCTTTGGAAGTCGCGGGCGGATGACTACGTTTTCGAGAGGGAGATGGAGTTAATGAAGGGTGGCATGAAGGATCAAGCTCACGCTGAGACGCTCGTTTCTCCGATCGATGGGAAGATTCTGGGATCCCATCCCGGTTTCTCCTGATACCGTAGAAACCACGACTGATTTTGCCGGTGCCGATGAGGAAGTGAACTATCCCGCGGATGCATTCGGAGCTTCCTTGTCC
>NC_027756.1:21448561-21449120 GCF_000695525.1 Brassica oleracea var. oleracea
TTCCTTTATCTAGTTTTTAGCGGCCGAGTGTGGCCTTTGTTCATATATGTTTGGCCAAGTGTGGCCTTCGAACTTTGTATGGGCCTATTTTGGCCGTTTTTATCGGGACTGGCCGTTGGTGGCTTTGAACCCCTACCGCTATGCGGTTTTTATAGTGGATGCTTGTTTGAGTTACTTTGTTTCGAGTGGGTTTGAAGTAAACATGAGTTGTCTTCTCATATTTAACTTCGTTGAGGCGTTCAATCTGTTAGTTTGTTCGTGAGTTTTTTCGTAGAAATTATTTATTCTTACGGACTTTTCGGAAACGTCAAGATATGAACGGAGAGACATGTTTTAGGATCTAGTATCGTTTAGATATCATGTCTTGAAAAGTCTGAGACCAATGCGATGGGTTTAGGGCAAGACCTAGGTTTACTCTCGGTTTTAAGGTTTGTGCAGTGACTAGCCGGCTATCGATTTTCCTGTTTCAATTTCTACCTGATTCGTACCGATTTAAAGTCCGCGATAGGTTCTTGGCTTATATGACTTGTATGGTATGAATCGAGCATCTTTCCAGAGA
>NC_027756.1:21449231-21449861 GCF_000695525.1 Brassica oleracea var. oleracea
AACGGAGTGTAAGGTTTTTGTGGTCGCGTTCGGACAATTTGTTCGTATCGTCTCGACTTTTAACTTGGCGACGTCTCACAGTTATTTCGGAGACTATACGTATATTTTCAGTGTTTGAAGAGAGATTGTTTTGCGATTTTGGGCCGTACGAGGCTGCTGGCAAGAGTATTAACGTTTGTAGATTTTCTAAGCGTGTTCTGAGACTTTTACGTTAATTGAAGCGAAAGTGTCTTAAAAAGGAGCGACGCATATTGTAGTAAAAAATTTCGAAATCTCTACAAAATTTGACTACAATAACGCATCTTTTCCTATGTGGGAGTATACGAGTATACACCCACTCCCCCCCCCCTTTTTAGAGAGGGGGATAGCTGAACTCGTCTTTGGATGAGCTGCCTACGTACCTCTTTCGAGGAACAAGCCATCTCGTAGTTCTGTTTTATGCCGCGAGCGTTTTCACTCTGCGATTGTCGCCGTGCTGACCGCCTTGATCGTGATGACCGTGGCCGGGTCAGCTTTTTCTTCCGGATGTTCTGGTTAAGTCGTAGTGGCCGCTTTGGACTCGTGCTGAGTTTCGACACCCGAAGCGTCAGCAGACGATGTTAAATCGTCTTTTCTTGAAACGTTTTTGGT
>NC_027756.1:21449920-21450939 GCF_000695525.1 Brassica oleracea var. oleracea
CGATCTTCGTGCTTTTGCGATTTGCCGTTGCAGAGGTTGTCATCTGTCTTAACTTGTGTTCTGCGAGGAAGCACAGTCGCGACTGTTTCTGACATCCCCAGATAGCTGCGACTCCATTTGGGGTTGGGAATTTGACACCCAGGTGAAGGAAGCACAGTCGCGACTGTTTCTGACATCCCCAGATAGCTGTGACTCCGTTTGGGGTCGGGAAATTGACGCCCAGGTGGTACGTCGATGGAACGACTTGCATAGAGTTGAGTCACGGGGTTCCCATGATCACGTTGTAGATGGCAGGATGATCGACTACCGCGAATTCGACAATTTTTGTGATCTCCTTGGCCATGACTGGTAGCTGAATAGACCCGAGGGTCATCGATACTTCGCCCGAAAAGCCTGTGAGTGGTTTTGGCGTTGGAGTTACTTCTCCGAGTTCGATGCTCATCCGATTGAGAGTGTCGCATATGATTACATTGACCGTGCTTCCCGTGCCTATGTCAATGAGTACTCTTCCGACTTCCAGGTCTCGTATGACGAGGTCTATGACGAGCGGATCGCAGTGAGGCTGATCGATCCCGCTGGCTTCCTCCTTTGTGAAGGTGATTGAACAGTTCTGATCATCTTTGGTAGGAGACCATGCATTTCAGTTTGCGCTCGACTCCGCCTTCCGCTGGTAAGCCTTGATGGCAGAGACCGTATCGTTGCAGAATTGCGATCCTCCGATGATCATGTTGACTCTGCGACAATTGTTATCGTTCCCCTTGTCGTCTGGCCTCCTGCCGCATTTATCCCCAGATTGATTTCTTTGAGGAGATCTCTCCGATGGAGGATTTCTGTCCGGCTTCGAGGGGCGATCGGTTTCCAGGATGAGATCTTTCACCTTGGTCACTTCCGAGAGCTCTCCAGCTAGTAGCTTCGCTGCCAGCCTTGCTCCCAAGACTTTGCAGTTAGTCGTGGAGTGTCCTCGGGACTGGTGGAACTCGCAGAAGGTGTTTTCATCATATCCTTGATTGCGAGTCCAC
>NC_027756.1:21452214-21452467 GCF_000695525.1 Brassica oleracea var. oleracea
AAAATGGCAAGCTCCGCAAGTGAATTTCTCGGTCAATGGAAGAGAGTATTGTGGGAACCGAAATTCGCACTGTTGATTTCCGTTTAAATAAGAAAACTTTGAAAACCCTAATTTCCCAGAGGTCCCGGATATCTGCTAATACCACACGCCAAGCAATAAGAATACAATAATGACAACGATAAAGTATAAGAAATCGAAAAGTGAGCAAAGTAGATCTTATCCCGAATTCGCGTTTGACCGTTACAACAAGGGA
>NC_027756.1:21452530-21453269 GCF_000695525.1 Brassica oleracea var. oleracea
TTGAGTCGCAGCTCGAATAACAAAAACGGAAATATGCCTAAATCGCTCTAAGTGCTAAGTTTGCTTTGAGAAAAGTCTCCACTTTATACCTCTCGCCTAGGACTCCTTATATACTGGCTCCTAGGTCGGTTTACGCTTTTCCCCTTCTGCCCTTAAGCCGCCATAGCATAAAAATGGTAATTATCTTCAAAATTTTGTATTTATCCGCGGAAACTTGACGTTTATCTTTCCTCGCGAACCAAGCGTAAACCGTCATGCGGCTTCGGGCTGTTGGTTAAGAAATCGTAAGTTGGGCCTCGAGTCATGTCTTAGGTCCCTTTGGGCCGTCTTCTGACTCGAAGCGTTTATTACGACTTCTTTCGATAAAAAACGAACTTTCCGCGGTTTTTACGGTAAAGTTTGATCGGTAACTTAGAATGGCGGGGAACGTGAAATGGGTTCACTACGGTTTTTGGGAGATAGCATCGAAGGGTATACGAGAATGCATGGATTAATGTCGTATCGACGTTTTGGAATAGCTCGGTCGCTACGTAGCGACCGAGCGGACGAACGTTCTGTCGCTACGTGACGACCGAGCTTCGGCTCGGGCTTGGTCGCTACGTAACGACTGAGCTTCTGCTCGAGATCGGTCACTACGTAGCGACCGAGCGGAATGGACGCTCGGTCACTACGTAGCGACCGAGCTTTGGCTCGAGCTCGGTGGCTACGTAGCGACCTAGCGACCGAGCGGAATGGACGC
>NC_027756.1:21453392-21456553 GCF_000695525.1 Brassica oleracea var. oleracea
AGCGACCGAGCGGAACACGCGTTCGGTCGCTGCGTAGCGACCCTTTTCGAGCTCTTATCCGATGACTCGCGTTTCCTCCGCAAAGGTTTTCGTAAGGAAGAGTCTATTTCGAAAACGTTTTTGTCGAAGAAGGTTTTTTTGTTTTTTTCCTTCAGGGATTTGGACGTTAACTTCGTTGCAACCGTTTTCGACCCCAACAACTGACCTGATTGAAGACATTATGGAGGTTTTCATGGACGATTTCAGTGTCTATGGAAGCTCCTTTAGTGTCTATTTGTCAAACTTGTGCCGGGTACTCAAAAGGTGTGAGGAGAAACATCTGGTCCTCAATTGGGAGAAGTGCCACTTCATGGTCAGAGATGGGATTGTTCTTGGGCATAAGATCTCCGAGAAAGGCATTGAGGTAGATAAGGCAAAGGTGGAGGTGATGATGAGCTTACAGCCACCAACAACTGTGAAAGCTATCAGAAGCTTCTTGGGTCACGCAGGGTTTTACAAGAGGTTCATCCAGGATTTCTCAAAAATAGCGAGACCACTCACCAGAATGCTCTGCAAAGAGATCAAGTTTGATTTCGATAGCGAGTGTTTAGCTGCGTTCCATACGATCAAAGGAGCTCTAGTCAGCGCACCTGTTGTTCAACCGCCAGACAGGGATCTCCCTTTTGAGATCATGACTGATGCTAGCGATTTTGCGGTTGGAGGAGTCCTTGGGCAGCGCAAGGATAAGAAACTTCATGTGATCTATTACGCAAGCAAAACCATGGATGAAGCTTAATGCAGATACGCTACGGCTGAGAAGGAAATCTTGGCTATTGTTTTTGCATTCGAGAAGTTCAGATCCTACCTGGTGGGATCAAAGGTGATTGTGAACACATACCATGCTGCTCTTAAGTACTTGCTCACAAAGAAGGATGCAAAACCGAGGTTGTTGAGGTGGATTCTTCTTCTCCAAGAATTTGATCTCGAGATAAAAGACAAAAAGGGAGTCGAGAATGGGGTTGCAGACCACTTGTCCAGAATGAATATTGAGGACGAGACAGATCTTGATGAAGAACACACAGTGGAACACGTCAACGCGATTGGTCTGCACTTCGCGGAACAACCCCTGAGCATAACATCCGATTGTTCTCGCATACCGGAACAACCAGTAGCCGCGATCCAAAAGCAATACTCTCACCTCCCCTAGTTTGCTGAGATTACGAACTTCCTAGCTGCTGAAAAGGAACCACTTAAATTCCCTGGAAACGAGAAGAGGAGATTCTTAAGACAGGCGAGGCAGTATGTTTGGGATGAACCGTACTTGTACAAACATTGCAAGGATGGCATATTCAGAAGGTGTGTTTCAGAGGCAGATATTCCAGGGATTCTACATCATTGCCATGGTTCCTCTTATGTTGGGCACTTCGCCACATTCAAAACGGTTTCCAAAACCTCCAAGCAGGTTTCTGGTGGCCAACTATGTTCAGAGATGCTCACGCCTACATAGCTCGATGCGATGCATGCCAGCGACTTTGGAACATCAGCAAAAGGAATGAAATGCCTCAGAATTACATTTTAGAAGTTGAGGTGTTCGACTGTTGGGGAGTCGACTTCATGGGACCATTCCCTCCATCCTTCAAGAACGAGTACATCCTGGTCGCAGTTGACCATGTCTCCAAGTGGGTAGAAGCAGCGGCGAGTCCCACTAATGATGCAAAAGTGGTGACTAAGATGTTCAGCTCCATCATCTTTCCAAGATTTGGGGTGCCTAGAGTGCTCATTAGTGATGGCGGAACACACTTCATCAACAAGGCATTTCAGGGCCTGTTGAAGAAGAATGGGGTGAAACACAAGGTGGCTACCGCTTATCACTCCTAGACGAGTGGACAGGTCGAAGTTTCCAACAGGGAAGTCAAGAACATTCTACAGAAAACTATCAATACATCGCGCAAGGACTGGTCGATTAAGCTGGACGATGTTCTCTGGGCCTACAAAACAGCCTACAAAACGCCGCTAGGGACCACCCCATATCACCTGTTCTACGGTAAGTCTTGTCATCTTCCTTTCGAGCTCGAATACAAGGCTGCATGGGCGGTCAAGTTACTGAATTTTGACATCAAGCCAGCAACTGAGAGACGCATGATCAAAGTCCATGAGCTGGAAGAGATAAGGCACCTCGCCTATGAGAGTTCCAAAATTTATAAGGAGAAGACCAAAGCCCACCATGACAAGCGAATCATTACCAAACATTTCGAACCAAACGATAAGGTCTTGCTCTTCAACTCCAGACTTAGGTTGTTCCCAGGCAAGCTGAAATCTAGATGGTCAGGACCCTTCACCGTTAAGGAAGTCCGCCCTTACGGAGCTTGTGGGAACCGAAATTCACACCGTCAAGATTTGTTAATCGGAAGAAACCCAAGCTAACCTAGCCTTCCCTGAAGGTCCCGGTAATCTGCTGGGCCACGCACAATACAATCAATATGAAAGAGTCTAAAGTAATAAATCGTAAAAGAGCGAAAAGAGAACAAAGAGGTTTTATTTCCGAATCCGCGTTTGAGCGTGAACAACATATAAGATCCTAGGCCACGAGAGCTGTCGGTACGTTCGCTAGTCTAGCCACCTAAGTTCTAACCTAGTCGAGTCACAGCTCGATAGTAAAAACGGAAAAATGCCTAAATTGCTCTAAGTATTAAGTTTGCTCTGAGAAAGTTATCCTTGCTCCTCGCCTTAAGCCCTCCTTATATACTCTCTCTAGGTCGGTTCGCGCCTTTTTCTGGGCTGGATTCGTCGCAAGATGGGCTTTTTCGTTTTCGTCACTCTTCATGATTATCTTTGGAAACTTGACATTTATCTTTTCCTGCGAAATAAAAAATAGACCGTCATATCAGCCTTGGGCTCAATTCTGTTCTCAAATCGTAAGTGGGCCGTTTAGCCGCGGTTCAGGCCCCCTTTTGGGCAGTTTTGGGACTTAGATGTTTTTACAATTTTTCCAAAGAAACAGCTGTTGGTTTTTCCGAAAGGATTCCGATTCCCCGTATAGTTAAGGAAACTGGTGTTCAAGCTAACCGTAGCCGTTTAATACAGCATGCGGGAATCCATTTCGACGACCAAGTTTTTATAACTTTTTCCGAAGTCTTTCTTTGATAATCCTAAGCGAGACGAGACATGGGTAATGCGTCCAT
>NC_027756.1:21456670-21456892 GCF_000695525.1 Brassica oleracea var. oleracea
CCATGGGCGAGGTGACCTCGGCGCGGGCCGTCCTCGCCCATGGGCGAGGTGACCTCGGCGCAGGCCGTCCTCGCATATGGGCGAGGTGAACTCGGCGCGGGCCGTCCTCGCCCATGGGCGAGGTGACCTCGGCGCGGGCCATCCTCGCCCATGGGCGAGTTGACCTCGGCACGGGCCGTCCTCGCCCATGGGCGAGGTGACCTCGGCGCGGGCCGTCCTCGC
>NC_027756.1:21456942-21464202 GCF_000695525.1 Brassica oleracea var. oleracea
CGAGGTGCCCTCGGCGCGGGTCGTACTCGCACATGGGCGAGGTGACCTCGGCACGGGTCGTCCTCGCCCAGGGGCGAGGTGACCTCGATCGAGACGGTCCTGGCTTACGATCGAGACATCATCCAGACTGATCCTCTTATCGACATTCCTTGGATCGCATCCGCGAAAAACTGTCTTTTACTTGATTAACCGTTTTCCGGGAATGCCTAGTTTTCAAGGATCGATCGAGAGTTGGTTTTCCGGGAACTTTCAGGCATTGATTCCGTCATGACCGATTTTGACCCCAACATTTAGCCCCCCAGCTAGCTAGGATCCGCGGACCTGGGTGTGAGGTCCTAGCTTGCGGTATGACTTGTTTTGATGGAATTAGACGTAATCGTTTGCCAAAATTCTGAGAGTGAATAGTAACCCTTTTTACTATATATAGGTGGAGTAAGTTTTTTTTTCAAAGTCTTCATTAACTTCTCTTCACAAGAAAATTTCTCGAAGGTAAAAATTCCTCTTATCCTCTCTCTTTTTACCTTTGTGTCAACGTTTTTGTCTTTCAAAAAATGACTTCAAGAAAGAGATCCTAAGAAAAAGACTTCCCCTCAATCATCTTCTGGCAATCCTTGTACCAATGAGGAGATTGTTCCCAAACACGAATTCGAAGTCTAGCAAGAAGAGAAGTAAGCGTATTGGGATGCTTTATGCGGTTCGATAACTCCTCCGCCCGAAGTCTTCTATCCCACAAGACCCGCGACGCAGCTTGATCCTACCCTTCCAAGCAGGATCTCTCCCGCCTATCTTAAGACCCTTCGGGAGTTTTACAGAGTCCCGAGCGGGGTTGTGTTTCGAGTCCCGGTGCACGGGGAGAGTGCTGAGGACGGAGTGATTCTTCACATGCTAAGAAGCTTTCCTGACACGTTGTCGCATGTGGTTCCCGATTCCTGAGGCCATCGTCCGCGCACTCGACTGTTTTGAGCTATCGATCAGTCAACTAAACGTTGCGGCGTTGCAGAACTTTCTTAGTGTGCTGATCCTGAGGTTCGAGCTCGGAATGGACCTCAGCCCCGAAGACTTTGAAGGGCTATGGTCGACACGAAAGATCTCGATTGACTACTCATACCGGATGGCTCATAAGAGACATATGTCGATAATCTAGGGGCATTCTTTAAATGCCAAGGGATGGTTCGAGTGTTTTTTCTATGTTCGAATCGATAGCGCATCCGCCGAGGAGAACTGTCTCCCCTTGTTATGTGGCAAATGGAACTTCATTGTGGTATGATGGTTGGATATTTGGTTCGTATAGATACTCGGAGGTATCTAACGCATTTTTTTGTAGCGAACAGTATTCTCCCCGCGATCCCAAGGGACCTGTTTGCTAAGCGCGATCTTCTCCGCAATGGTCCGTTCTTTTGGAATTCCTTCACCCTAGGCAGGATCGGATTCCTTCACCCTAGACAGGATCCGGAATGCAGTGGCGCTCTACCGATCGCGAGGCATCTCCCGACCTTTACGTGCATCGGACATGGAAGAGCCACACCCCGACGCTGTTCCCGATTAGAGGGAGAGAGTTAGGCACCGAAAGGACAAGGGAATCGCTCTCGAAGACAGAAACTTTGTCTCAGATGATCTTCCGCTACCCGGATGGAACCCGGGTGATGGGAGTGGAACCAGCGAGGCTCCTCTTCCGGACGACTTCTTTGCCAACCTTCATCCCGGTTTTACTACTCCAGCGTCATTGGATGAAGCGTCGAGAAGAGAAGTGTTCGCGGAAGGTTCTCGGTTGATAACGAGGTTTAGTCTCTGAAAAATTATTTTTTTTTTGGCGAGTCTTCGTTTGTCGCTTCAATGTTTGACCCTTGATTCATGTAGGGAATGCAGGTCTTTAATTCAACGCTTGACGGAAGTTTCAGAGAGGCGCGTCTTTCGCACTTCAAGACCGAAGAGATCGAGAGGAAATTCAACTGTTTTCAGAACGAGGTTGTGGAAAGAGAGCGCAGACAGGCTGAGTCCCATTCCCGAGCTCTCATTCGTGCGGAGAGGAAGGGGAGGAGGACGATTGCTGCTGAGTTAGCGAGGAGATCTACATTGTTTGATGCTGAGTTCAGGAGTTTCAAGGACGCTCAAGACTATGTGGGTGACTTCCGCGAATGCCACGGTTCGGTTGGTACCCTTTGGAAGTCGCAGAACGCTGATTTCTCTTTTCTCTCCGAGGTTGCTGAGATGTCGGGCCTCATGGATGGGTGAGCCCAGGCCGAGTCGATGGTTCCTCCAATCGAGGGGAGGATCCGAGAGCTTTGGGAACCCATCGAGGTTTCGGAGGACACGACGAAAGCAGGAGCCAGTGCTGCAGACGAGGGAGGAGAAGTGGATCAGCCCGCGGACTCATTTCGAGCCTCGATTTTCGGGTATCTTGACCTTGATCTCTGAAGGTCGTCGGGATTGTTTTCCCTTTGCATTTATCTCAAGATTTCATGTAGTGTTTTAGACCGAGTGTGGCCGTTCGTTATTTAAGTGTGCTATGGCCTTGCAAGGTCATTTGGCTATGTATCCGGGACTGGCCGTTGGTGGCTTTGAATCCTAGCCGCTCTGCGGCCTTTTTATATATAGCGAATGTTCTTTTAGCATTTTATGGGTTATAGTTTATACTTCTGCCAAGTGTCGAGGGAAAGACACGAGTAGTCACTTCGTATCTTAACTCTTAATTTGTCGTTCCGTTCGTTTGCTCTTTCGAGGGTATTCGAAAACGTTTAGGAGTTTTACGAAGTTTCGTGAGCGTTTTAGATGTGGACGATGAGACATGTTTTAAGATCTCGTATTAGTTTCGATATCATGCCTTGAGATGTTAATGGACCAGTAGGACTGGGTTTAAGGCAAGACCTAGGTTTACTTTCGGCTCTAAGGCTATGCGACGACTAATCGGCTTTCGTTTTGCCCGTTGGCGATTTCTACCTGATTCTTTCCGGTTAAAGTCTCCGACAGGGCGCCGGCTTATATGACATGTGTGGGAAGAATCGAGCACTCTCCAGAGAACCTTTAGTTTTTATGAAAGGTTTGACTACGAGTTCTTTTTTAGAGAACGTTTTGGACTTGTCCGTCGGGGCTAATCGACGGGCATTTCGTATTTTAGAGTCACAGATGGACTTTGTATTTGGATAATATCTTTCGAGAAATATTTGCGAAGTCTCGCTTTCTCGAAGATATGTCGTTTGCTGTGAGATGGCTACGGTCTTCGTTTTTATAGAAGATGCGTTTTTCCGGTCTTGCTTGACCATGAGTATGTGTGAATTATGTAGGAATTAGTTTTCGTCCAAGGACTGCTCGGACGGTATGCCCTTATCTTGGGCGTTTCTTAGGCCAACCTTAGATTACTGTGACTTATTGCAAGTGAATCTTAAGATCGGAAGAAGGTAGAATTTATTGAAAAGCTTTCAAAAATATCAAGTACATTCATGGATATTTCGGACTTTGTGAGAGTATACGAGTATACGTACCCACCCCCTCCCCTTTTTAACGAGGGGGGTAGCTGAACTTGTCGATATGACAAGCTGCCTATGTACCTCTTTCGAGGATCAATCCATCTCGTAGTTCTGCTTGTTGCTGCGGGTGTTCCTACTCGCTGGATGGGATCGTTCCGATTACTCTAACCGTTGGGGCTTCAGTTGGAATGACGACCGTTTCAGGAGTCGGGCTGTCCGCTGGCAAGGCGATGGACTCTGAGACTATGTCGCTGTCTAGAGTGGTTGCCTGGTCGGGTGATTCTGGATCACTTTTTATGGAGCTCTCGGGAGCCTTTGAGCTTTCTTAGCTCGCTTCGGGTTGACTGCGGGGGTGTTCCGAGTTTGTCGTAGTTTATGTTCGGCCAAGAAGCAGAGCCAAGACTGTTTCTGGCAACCCCAGATTACCACTGTTCCGTTTGGAGTTGGGAACTTGATGCCAAGGTGGTAAGTCGATGGTACCGCTTTCATGGCATTGATCCAAGGAGTTCCCATGATTACATTGTAGATGGTCGGGTTATCGACTATCGCGAAGTCAACGATTTTCGTCACCTCTTTAGCCGTCACTGAGAGTTTGATTGATCCGAGGGTCATTGAGGTTGCACCTGAGAAACCGGTAAGAGGTTTTGGTTTTGGGACGACTTCTTCGAGTTCAATGTTCATCCTCCGGAGGGTATCGCGGAAGATGACATTGATTGTGCTTCCCGTGAGCTTCCCGTGTCGATAAGGTTCCTACCCACTTCCAGGTCTCGGATTACCAGATCGATAACTAATGGGTCGCAGTGAGGTTTGTCGATTCCGATGGTTTCCCACTCTTCGAAGACGATCTTGTCGTTAGGGGCGTCGTCGGTTGGGGACCGAGCCGGCTAGCTTGAACTCGTCTCAGCCTTCCATCCATAAGCTTTGATCGACGAGATTGAATTACGATAGAATTGTGATCCCCCGATGATCATGCTCACCCTTCAACGGTTGATGTCGTTTCCTCAGTCATCCTGCCTCCTTTCGCGTTTCTCGCCCGACTGATTTTCGCGGGTGTCATTTTCGGGGGACTCTTTATCAGTTTTTTGAGGGTGATCGGAATCCAGGAGGAGGTCTTTTATGCCTGTGACCTTCGAAATTTCGCCGGCGAGGAGCTTCGCAGCAAGCCTTGCGCCGAGAACCTTGCCGTTCAAAGAGGAATGACCTCTGGTCTGGTGGAACTCGCAGTAGGAATTATCCTTGAACTGGTTCCTGGTCCAGGTATTTCCGGAAGTTTTTCCCTGTTCGGAGTTGATAGTGTAATTATGCTCGCCCTGGAGATTTTCTCCCTCGTGGTGGACGCACCTGTCGTTACGAGGGTTTTTCCTTCTCGCGGATGCCTTCTGCGGGTTGTACTTCTGGAAGAGGACTTTCATCTCTTCTTCCATCATGATGAAGTCTGTTGCCTTGTGAAGAGCGTCCTAGATTGTTCTCGGTTTTTCAAGGGATATCCATTGCCTGAGTTTTGACCTGTACCAGAGAGTTTTCCGCAAAGCGTCGACTGCCACTTTGTCGCTGATTCCAGTGACTCTTGCCATTACCAGCTTGAACCTGTTCATGAATTCGCGGAGTGCTTCGTATTATCTTTGAGATAGACTCCAAAGGTCGACGTCTGAGGTTTCCCTGTTCATGAACATGGAATACTGTTTGAGAAACTCCGAGGCGAGCTGACGGAAACTTCCGATGGAGTTTCGTTTCAGATGAGAAAACCATTCGAGCGCGGCTCCTTTGAGGTTTTCGACGAAGAGGAGGCAGTAGCCAGCGTCTCATTCGTGTTCCTTGAGTTTGAACCTTCCCATCGCGATCTGGAAAGACTGCAGATGCGCCTTCGGGTCGGTGGAGCCATCGTAGACGGGAATTTTGATCTTCCCAGGATCTGAGATGTTAGTTTCCGTGATTCGGGCAGTGGACGGAGTTTTCTGCGCTTCCTCGAGAAGTTTGTCGATCTCGGGTGCAGCGCTTGTCGCCTGGTGAATCTGCGACTTTACCGTCTTGACTTCTGCCGCAGTTTTTGCGATGTACTCGCGGAGATCATGGATCTCATCAGGATTTCTAGCAGCCTTGCGAGCCTGTCGGAGTTGGCTGCGGTGGATCCGGGCCTGATTCTCGGCCAGTTCTTCCTGCTCTACCCAATAGAGGTTTTCTTCTTCCTCTGTCATTGGCTTTTCGAACGACGCGTCCTACCGAGCGGACTGGCTTCACGTTCTTCTCTGATGGACGTCGGCACCTCCGTCCGAGTGATCGGACTGGTCGCTTATGTCCAGATCGATCCGCTCCAAATCGCCTCCTTCGTTGCTCCCGGCGGGAGGTGGAAGGTTCTCCGTGGTCGGTTGTGCGCCTGGCCGGACTGTTTTGTCAGGGTTCGGACCTGAAGAATCCTTGTCTGCCCGTGTGGCCCGATCGCTCGGAGTCTCGAAATCGACTAATCGAGTCTTCTGCCGCTGCGGGCTCTTGTGGCCCCGTGCGGGTTTTTACTCTTGGCCTTCGCCGTTAAGGTTTCCACCTGTTTTGCGAGAGAGGCCACGAGCTTTCCTTGTTGGTCCGACTTTTTCTGAGCGGAGGCGAATATTTCTTTCATCTAGCCCAGTATCACGGCGTTCGTAGTGACCGTGGATAAATTTTCCAGCTGGAGTTCTTTCAGCGTTGGCATTGATGGAAGTCCCGTCGTCCGTTTGCTTGTCTTTATCAGCGTCGATCGTCGTACCTGACTGAGCGTGCGCGGTTGCGCGAGAGATAGATCTGTACCCCCTCCTTCTAGCGCCAAACTGTGGGAACCGGAATTCACACCGGCGAGATTCGTTAATCGGAGGAAAGCCAAGATAACCTAGCCTTCCCTGAAGGTCCCGGTTATCTGCTGGGCCACGCACAACACAATCAATATGAAAGAGTCGAAAGTAATAAATCGTAAAAGAGCGAAAAAAAAACAAAGAGGTTTTCTTTCTGAATCCGCGTTTGAGCGTGAACAACATGTAAGATCCTAGACCACGAGAGCTGTCGGTACGTTCGCTAGTCTAGCCACCTAAGTTCTAACATAGTCGAGTCCCAGCTCGATAGTAAAAATAGAAAAATGTGTAAATTTCTCTAAGTATTAAGTTTGCTCTGAGAAAGGTCTCCTTCTCCTCTCCTTAAGCCCTCCTTATATACTCTCTCTAGGTCGGTTTGCGCCTTTTCCTGGGCCAGATTCGTCGCGAGATGGGCTTTCCCATTTTTCGTCACTCTTCATGATTATCTTCAGAAACTTGACATTTATCTTTTCCTGGGAAATAAAAAATAGACCGTCATATCAGCCTTGGGCTCAATTCTTTTCTAAAATCGTAAGAGGGCTGTTTAGCCGCGGTTCAGGCCCCCTTTTGGGCCGTTTTGTGACTTAGACGTTTTTACGATTTTTCCTAAGAAACAGCTGTTGGTTTTTCCGAAAGGATTCCGATTCTCCGTATAGTTAAGGAAACTGGTGTTCAACCTAACCGTAGCCGTTTTATACGGCAGGCAGGAATCTATTTCGACGACCAAGTTTTTATAAATTTTCCTGAAGTCTTTCTTTGATAATCCTAAGCGAGACGAGACGTGGGTATTGCGTCCAAGGGCCCGAGGATTGTGTTACGGGAACTTAGACGAGGATGCACGGTTTCGGGAAACGAGGTCGGTCCTCGCTCATGGGCGAGGTGACCTCGGCGCGGGCCGTCCTCGCCCATGGACGAGGTGACCTCGGCGCGGGCCGTCCTAGCCCATGGGCGAGGTGACCTCGGCGCGGGCCGTCCTC
>NC_027756.1:21464257-21468154 GCF_000695525.1 Brassica oleracea var. oleracea
GGTGACCTCGCGCGGGTCGTCCTCGCCCATGGGCGAGGTGACCTCGGCGCGGGCCGTCCTCTCCCATGGGCGAGGTGACCTCGGCGCAGGCAGTCCTCGCCCATGGGCAAGGTGACCTCGGCGCGGGCACCAGACTGATCCTCTTCTCGACATTCCTTGGTTCGCATCCGCGAAAAATTGTCTTTTACTTGATTAACCATTTTTCGGGAATGTCTAGTTTTCAAGGACCGATCGAGAGTTGGTTTTCCGGGAACTTTCAGGCATTGATTCCGTCGTGGCCGGTTTTGACCCCAACAGAGCTATTGTGTTGCTGGACAGAAAGGGAGACGAGTTCGTCGTCAATGGTCATCGCATCAAGCATTACCTTGCTGACTCCACCATCGCAGAGGGTGAAGAAATTCCCCTAAGCGATCCCCCATCAGCCTGATCGGCTGAGCCAAGTCAAGCTAACGACTTTAACTAAGCGCTTGGTGGGAGGCAACCCACTGGTGAGTATATATATTGTTTTCTATAGTCTATTTTATTTCTTTTCAGATTTAGTTGCAGGTCAAAAACAAGAAAAAAAAACC
Organism: Brassica oleracea var. oleracea; assembly: GCF_000695525.1. Lineage (NCBI taxonomy): Eukaryota > Viridiplantae > Streptophyta > Magnoliopsida > Brassicales > Brassicaceae > Brassica > Brassica oleracea. The sequence goes on from NC_027756.1 coordinate 21,464,827, forward strand.
GAACACTTCAGTCAGAATAACCGAAGGACTTTTCTTCTGGTGGAACATCTCATCGCCTGTTCCAGGTAAGTGTTCCGGACCCAAAAATAATAAAAATTAAAAAATAATAAAAATAAAAGAGAGAGATAATGGAGAGCGGTTAGGGTTTCGCCTATTTAAGGCCCCACCTTTCCAGTTTCCCCTTTCACTCAGCCGTACACTCCCCCTCCCTTGCGATTTTGAAGCCATCATCAAAACTTAAATTCTCACTCTTTTTAAGTGATTCTTGCTTCTAATCCAATTGGATTTTCGAGTTCTCTCTGTTTTTGCAGTCCATTTGCTCCGATTATCACGATGCCTCCGCGCACCAAGCAATCGGCCAGTAGAACAAGGAAGACGAACAACGCACCCCCACAGCGAGCACAACAACCAACCTCCGCCTCTTACCCATGGCCGCGAGAACAGGAGGACGAGCCAATCAATCTCGATGACCCTATGCTTTTAGATTTAAATTACGAAGGGTGGGACAAGGAGACAGCTAGTCGGTACAACACTCTCCTCAAGGCCGAGATACTACCTATCCGTTTTTGCCACGCCGAGACTCTCATTGAGCTCGGTATCGACGAGGATGTGCTCTGTTATCAGGCACATGAGCTCTACCCAGACCTTGCCCGCCAAGTGCTTGCTACTGCCACCATTACTTACGAGGACTCCTCTGCGCCCTCCTACGGCAACTGCTCCTTCTCATTCATGGCTGATGGAGATTATTGCTCACTGTCCCTCGACAAACTCAAGGAAATCTATGAGATCGCGAATGAGCCGAGAGGGGTAGCAGTGGCAAAAAAGTTCGCCCCATCAAACACCTTCTGGGACTTCATCGCGAATGGGAACTTCACACCTGGCAAAGCTTACCAGTCGCAGATCAGGAACCCGGCACTTAGAGTCATTGCAAAGATCATTTCAAACCTCCAGTTCGCCAAGGATCAGACTTCCAAAGTGACAAACGGGGAGCTGTAAACCATGTATGCAGGTATTGAGGATGAGATTCATGCTTCAGGGTCTGGCATTCCAATTCAGAAGGTCAAGACGAACCCAGGCTTTCATTTCATCACCATGCTTTGCGAGAGGAGGCTCTGTGTGATGCACGACACGAACAAGAAGGACAGAAGCGGTAGCTTGCTCACGCCGCTCTTCAAGCATTTCGGCATTGATCTCAGCAAATACAAGGTGAACACGGATATTCGTTCCTCGACATCAAGTACCTTATGGCGTGCCACATCATGCGAGATGAGGATACCTACAGCTTCTTCGGCAAGGAGGGTACCCAACTGTTCACCAAGCTGCCTCACCCCAAGATCACCAGGCTCAGCGTGTTCGACAACATACGCTTCCTCCGACCACCCGAGCTCCTATGCACTGATCCTCGTGCTGCTGCACCTGACGCGGATATGGAGGATATCGAGGACATTACCCCAAAAGTTGACCCATCATACGACCTCGGAGAGCTGGCGGATGTGACAGATGATCAGGCTTACTGACGCTGGATGGTTGACTCGCAGCGGAAGAACAACAGTCTCATGCAGAGGATCCTCCATCTCGTTACCGGCGGCTGCATTGGCGGAAGTAACCAGCGACAGTCACCAGCAGAGCAGACTCCAAGATCGCACCGTCCAGGAAAGGCGCCTATGGTAAAAGGCACTTCAACTGAGGAGGTTCATCGCTTACGCAACAGACGTTCGTTTGATCCAGCCGAGAGCGGTGAGTCCGACTGAGTTCGCAAGGACTATTCTCTATCCATTTTCTATCCATTGTTCTATCCATCTGAACTCTTTATTTTTATGCTTTGTATTGTTATTTGGCTGACCTCGATCTGGTTTCACACCAGGGATGGTGTAAATTAAGTCCCTATGTCATTTGGATGTTTTATTGAGTCAGTTTAGGATCGAGTCAGCTAAAACTCTTATAGGAATTAGAACTTTGTGTTGTGATAATCTTTTAACCACCTTGTGCAGTGATGAAAGACCCACACTTGGACCTGGAACACCCCTGACTTATCTAATTTGATTCTCCTGAAGCTCTCAACCGATCAGGTTACACTGGGTAGACTCAACTCCACCTAACTTGAACCTAATCTTGACTGAAATTCTTCTTGTTATGGCCACTAGATCAGGGAAACGAGACTTACACTCAGGACTTCTTAGTGGCTAACTCATCTTTAGCTAGTTCCAACCTTGCGCCTAAGCCTTTATTTTTACCCTCATGCACTATGTTTTTCAGTTTCATATGTGCAGATATGTGCAAAAGGGTCGGAGAGGAAAGGATTTACACAGCCTCTTACTCGTTAATGCCATACACTCAGAGAAGAGAGATCAGGCATGAAGAGAACAGTCGATGAGACCATGCTCTAACAAGAGAACAGTCGATGAAACCATGCTCTAACAGGAGAACAGTCTATGAGTGCATGTTCTAACCAGAGGAACAATGGCGACCAGTGAGAAACAAAAGAATAGACCACCAGTGGCTGCGAAATATTCATTATGTTGCCTCTACCTCACAACCCCATCACCTTGTATGTAAAATATATATATATATAAACACACGCCACTGGAAAGGTTGAGCAAGGAGTTGGTCCCAATTTTTGAGGAGTAGGCAAAGGAAGTCAAGAACCGAAGAACAGTCCCACGGTTGATCCGAAGGAGAGAACAACTGCACCCGAGAAGCAGAAACGAGTTAGGGCTGTGGACATCAATGGATCCATCCTCTCCTACTATTTTGCGCGATATCCTGCATCCACTTAAATTTCGTAGCACCTAAACACTCTTAGCTCCACCATGAAATAGCTTGTTCGTTACCTAGCCGTCTACTGTTGGGGTCGAAAATGGTTGCGACGAAGTTAACGTCCAAATCCCCGCAAAATACAAGTATGTCTTTTCGCAACAAATCATGCTCGGTCAAGAGAACGTCACAACGTATGTTCCCGAGATAAAGCTTCGTTCGAATTCTATTTAGATCAAACATAACCCATCGGAAACATACCCAGACCGGTTACGGATAGGTCCGAGTATGACGATCGGAACACGGACGAACCAAGCTCGGTCACTACGCTACTACCTCACATGCACGCTGTCCGGTCGCTACGTAGCGACCGAGCTCGAGCCGAAGCTCGGTCGCTACGTAGCGACCGAGCATTCGTTCCACTCGGTCGCTACGTAGCGACCAAGCTCGGAGCTCAGTCGCTACGTAGCAACCGAGCGTTCGTCCCGCTCGGTCGCTAGCGACCGAACTCTTCCGAAACATCAATACGACAATTAGTCCATGCATTCTCGTCTACCCTTCGATGCTATCTCCC
>NC_027756.1:21468280-21470812 GCF_000695525.1 Brassica oleracea var. oleracea
GACGGCCCAAAGGGACCTAAGACATGACTCGAGGCCCAACTTACGATTTCTTAACCAGCACCCAGTAAGCCGCATGACGGTTTATGTGGGAACCGACATTCGCAATGTCGATTTCTGTTTAAATAAGGAAACTAGGAAAAACCTACTTTCCCAGAGGTCCCGGATATCTGCTAATACCACACNNNCAGAACAAACAAGAACAGTAATAAAATAAGAAATCGAAAAAGAGAGCAAGATAGTTCTTATTCCGAATCTGCGTTTGAGCGTTTACAACAAGGTAAGTGTCTGGGCTACGAGAGCTGTCGGCGAGATTCCTAGTTCTAAAACCCTAAGACGGCAAAAAGCCTAATTGAGTCGCAGCTCGAATAATAAAAACGGAAAAATGCCTAAAATTGCTCTAAGTGCTAAGTTTTCTGTCTCTTAGTCCCTCCTATGCCTCTCGCCTAGGATTCCTTATATACTGCCTCCAAGGTCGGTTTACGCTTTTCCCCTTCTGCCCTTAAGCCGCCACAGCATAGAAATGGAGATATTCCATTTTTTCCGATCTTTGTAATTATCTTCAAAATTTCGTATTTATCCGCGGAAACTTGACATTTATCTTTCCTTGCAAACCAAGCGTAAACCGTCATGCGGCTTACGGGATGTTGGTTAAGAAATCATAAGTTGGACTTCGAGTCATGTCTTAGGTCCCTTTGGGCCGTCTTCCGACTCGAAGCGTTTATTACGGCTTCTTTCGATAAAGAACGAACTTTCCGCGGTTTTTACGGTAAAGTGGCTGGGAAACGTGAAATGGGTTCGCTACGGTCTTCGGGAGATAGCATCGAAGGGTAGACGAGAACGCATGGACTAATGTCATATCGACGTTTCAGAAGAGATCGGTCGCTACGTAGCGACCGAGTGCTCGATCACGTACGAGCAAAGGCCGTCCGAGTGCTCGATCAGAATTGCTCAATCACCTACGTAGCGACCGAGTGCTCGATCATGGCCAAGGAGATCACGAAAAACGTCGAATTCGCGGTGGTCGATCATCCTGCCATCTACAACGTGATCATGGGAACCCCATGGCTCAAAGCCATGCAAGCCGTTCCATCAACGTACCACCTGGGTGTCAAATTCCCGACCCCAAACAGAGTCGCAGCTATCTAGGGATGACAGAAACAGTCGCGACTATGCTTCCTTGCGGAGCACAAGTTAAGGCAGATGACGACCTCTGCAATGGCAAATCGCAAGCGCACGAAGATAGATAAATCTTCGGCTGAAAATGTTTCAAGAAAAGAAGATTTAACATCGTCTGCTGACGCAAACGCTTCGGGTGTCGAAACTCAACACGAGCCCGAAGCCGACACTACAACACAACCGGAATATCCGAAAGAGAACGGTGACCCGGCCACGGTCGTCACAATCAAGGCGGTCAGCACGGCGACAATCGCCGAGTAAAAACGCTCGCGGCATAAAATTGAACTACGAGATGGCTTGATCCTCGAAAGAGGTACGTAGGCAGCTCGTCGAAAGACGAGTTCAGCTATCCCCCTCTCGAAAAAGGGGAGGGGGAGTGGGTGCGTATACTCGTATACTCCCACATAGGAAAAGATGCGTTATTGTAATCGAGTTTTTTAGAGATTTCGAAAATTTTTACTACAATATGCATCGCTCCTTTAAGAAACTTGCGCATCAGCAGCCTCATGCGGCCCAAAATCACAAAACAATCCCTCTTCAGCACCGAAAATATACGTATAGTCTTCGAAATAACTGCGAGACGTCGCCAAGTTAAAAGTCGAGACGATGCGAATAAATTGTCCGAACGCGACCACAAAAACCTTACACTCCGTTCGTCGATTTGCCCCGAGGAACACATCAGTCGTCTTAAACAAACGCAACTTGATCACTCTTTTGATCTTCGAACGTCCAACACAAGGATGAAAGCGCGCTACAAAAAAAATCCTAAATTTTGGTCTCGCACTTCCAGTTGGCTTAAAAATTGTCTCTGGAAAGATGCTCGATTCGTACCATACAAGTCATATAAGCCGAGAACCTATCGCGGACTTTAAATCGGTACGAATCAGGTAGAAATCGCAACAGGAAAATCGATAGCCGGCTAGTCACCGCACAAACCTTAAAACCGAGAGTAATCCTAGGTCTTGCCCTAAACCCATCGCATTGGTCTCAGACATCTCAAAGACATGATATCTAAACGATACGAGATCCTAAAACATGTCTCTCCGTTCATATCTCAACGTTCCCGAAAGTTCATAAGAATAAATAAATTTTAGGAAAACTCACATCTCGAACAAACCAACATATTGAACGCCTCAACGAAGTTTAATATGAGAAGACAACTCATGTTTACTTCAAACCTACTCGAAACAAAGTAACTCAAACAAACATCCATTGTATATATAAACCGCATAGCGGTAGGGGTTCAAAGCCACCGACGGCCAGTCCCGATAAAAATAAAAGCGGCCAAAACAAGCCCATACAAAGTTCGAAGGCCACACTCAGCCGGACATATATGATCAAAGGCCACACTTGGCC
>NC_027756.1:21470881-21472029 GCF_000695525.1 Brassica oleracea var. oleracea
TCAAACACTCACCTCTCACAGATCAAAGTTAAAATTCCCGGACAAGGAAGCTCCGAATGCATCCGCGGGATAGTTCACTTCCTCATCGTTACCAGCAAACTTGGTCGTGGTCTCTACGGTATCAGGAGAAACCGGGATGGGATCCCAGAATCCCTGAATCCTCCCGTCGATCGGAGAAATGAGTGTCTCAGCGTGAGCACGATCCTTCATGCCGCCCTTCATTAACTCCATCTCCCTCTCAAAAACGTAGTCATCCGCCCGCGTCTTCCAAAGGCTCCCAACTGAACCGCGACACTCACGGAAGTCGCCCAGAGAGTTGAAAGCATCCTTGAGGTTCCCGTACTCGACCGGGAATTGAGAGGCGCGAGTCTTCATCACCTCGACAATCTCCCTCTTGCCCTTCCGTTCCGCCCTACGAACAGTCCTCGCATGATCACGAGCGAGTTGAGCATCTCGAACATCTCGTCTCCCATGCTAGCAAGATCCTTTTCCGCCTTCTCCGCTTTAAAGCGATAGATCATGGCTTCTCTATGGCTTGCCTCAATGACCGATCCAAGCAAGTTCAAGCCCTGTAAAACCGATTGACTCGTTATAAGCAAAAAAAAATATACACTTGAAACGATGGTCAAAATTCTTAAAGCCTATACCCCGTTGATGATACGAGATCCTTCCGCGATGACTTTTGGCCTCCCCGACTCGTTCGTGGACGGAGGAGCATCGAAGCCCGAGGGAAGACCAGCGAAGAAATCATCAAAGTTCGGAATAGGGACCTCGCTCGTACCGCTTCCATAGCCGAAAGCAAGGTCCGGGTCCCATCCTAGAAGCTTGCAATCGTCCACCGAAAACTCCAGGTCAACGAGGTCAATATCTTTCCCCTTCGAAAAATTCAGCCCCGTCGCAACCGCGGGAGCAGCGTCGGGACTTTGGTCATCGGGCTCGGAATCGCTCCCTGTTTCCCCGCCCAAAGCAGGACTAGGATGCACAAACCTCAACGCCTTTCGAACTCTCTTCGGCGTAAAGGAAGTCCAGAAGAAAAGACCGTTCCTGAGCAGATCCCTCACTGCGATAATGTCCTCAGGAAACGGAGCAAGAGGATTGATGAAAGGACGATCGTTCGGCAACCTCCGGAACAATGGGATACAACTCTT
>NC_027756.1:21472113-21472533 GCF_000695525.1 Brassica oleracea var. oleracea
GGATTCAGTTGGCTTATCGCCACCCCGAAACGATCCAACACACGGACGATAATTTTGGGAATCGGGAACCACAAACAACAGCGCACTACGAATGCTTCGAAACAAGTAAAGTAACCCTCTGGGGGACTACTAGCGCGTTCTCCTTGACGAGGAACCCTGAACTCCACCGCATCCAAAATATGGTAGAACGACCGCATGAACTCGAGGATTTCGCTAGTACTCCTACTTAGTGCACCTTCCTCGACCGGGCGACGGTTCATGACCGGGAACGATTTCTCTTTGGGAGGCGTGATCGAACCATAACACGCCACCCACCATGCCTCGTTCTCGGCTGGGTCTACCGAATGCGGAACGAATTCTATCTTTGGCACATGGAGCTCTCCGGAAGCGTTCGCGGGCAAGGACCCTTTCTTCGAACTC
>NC_027756.1:21472745-21473752 GCF_000695525.1 Brassica oleracea var. oleracea
TACACCAATCTCGTCCGAACTCGCCATACCGCACGTTGGGATCTCACCAAAAATCCAAGATCCTAACGAGCTGGGGGGCAAACTGTTGGGGTCGAAAACGGTTGCGACGAAGTTAACGTCCAAATCTCTGCAAAATACAAGTATGTCTTTTTGCAACAAATCATGCTCGGTCAAGAGAACGTCACAACGTATGTTCCCGAGATAAAGCTTCGTTCGAATTCTATTTAGATCAAGCATAAGCCATCGGAAACATACCCAAACCGGTTACGGATAGGTCCGAGTATGACGATTGGAACACGAACGAACCAAGCTCGGTCATTACGCTACTACCGCACATGCACGCTGTCCGGTCGCTACGTAGCGACCGAGCGTTCGTCCCGCTCGGTCGCTACGTGGCGACCGAACTCTTCCGAAACATCAATACTACAATTAGTCCTTGCATTCTCGTCTACCCTTCGATGCTATCTCCCGATGACCGTAGCGAACCCATTTCATGTTTCCCACCATTCTAAGTCATCAATCAAACTTTACGGTAAAAACCGCGGAAAGTTCGTTCTTTATCGAAAGAAGCCGTAATAAACGCTTCGAGTCAGAAGACGGCCCAAAGGGACCTAAGACATGACTCGAGGCCCAACTTACGATTTCTTAACCAACAGCCCATAAGCCGCATGACGGTTTACGCTTGGTTCGTAAGGAAAGATAAATGTCAAATTTCCGCGGATAAATACGAAATTTTGAAGATAATTACGAAGATCGAAAAAAATGGAATATCTCCATTTTTACGCTATGACGGCTTAAGGGCAGAAGAGGAAAAGTGCAAACCGACCTAGGAGCCAGTATATAAGGAGTCCTAGGCGAGAAGCATGGAGGAGACTTTTTCTCAGAGCAGACTTAGGACTTAGAACAATTAGGCATATTTCCGTTTTTGTTATCCGAGCTGCGACTCAACTAGGTTATTGCCGTCTTAGGGTTTTAGAACTAGGAATCTCGCCGACAGCTCGTGTAGC
>NC_027756.1:21473852-21481155 GCF_000695525.1 Brassica oleracea var. oleracea
TATCGTTGTTATTTTCGTGTTCTGATTGCTTGGCGTGTGGTATTAGCCGATATCCGGGATCTCTGGAAAATTAGGGTTTTCCTAGTTTCCTTATTTAAACGGAAATCGACATTGCGAATTTTGGTTCCCACATCTACCCTGAATAGTGCCTGTGATGAGAAGCTCACGCTGTTCTTAATTAAATTTAAGGAGTTTTGTCTCGATAGTGTACCCTTTTTCAGGTATGAGATACAGAGTATGGAGCTGATTTTCGAACAGCGATCGTGGGTGTTCTGGTAAGGGTGTGTGGTCTGAGTCTACAGCTTGTATGGTTCAGAGATGTGTGGTAAGAGTATGGTTATTGAGGTCAAGCGAGTTTCCACTCTTTCAAACTTTTCTCCCTATTCTTGAGGCTTGGCCTTATTCGAGGACAAACAAGGATCTAAGTCTGGGGGAATTGATATATGGTATTTTTAATACCATTATATGTGTTCTTTAAGGTAATTCTCAGTCCTAGTTCGTGCTTATTTGATATCATTCCAGGTTTGGAGCAGGTGAAAGAGTAAAGAAGAGAGGGACATGAAGGAAGAAGTCATTTTGGAATATCTAACGCAGAACAGCCAGTCGGATCAATCCGAAGGTTGTTCCCAAAGAGAGCAAGCAACTGATTGTTCCCGACTATTAAGGAAACCTCCAAAATTTCAGGGGTTTGCCCTAGATTTTCTCTCTTTTCTCTTTACCCTTGGCGCCTCCATATAAAAGGCGGAGGCTATCATTTCTAATTTCTGACGCTAGTTTTACAAGAGACCGAGAACTATTTTGGATTTAGCAACTTGTAAGGGAGAAGGCTTCATCTCTCACTTTCACGAGAAGATCATCCTGAACCCTTGTCTTTCTACTTTATTTTATACTAGGGTAAACCCGCCCTACGGGCGGGACAGTAACTTTAAAATAATATAGAAACATCTTATATTTGAATGAGCATTTGTAAATATAAATGTTTGGATTGACATTTGTTTTTAACTTCGAGGGGGGTTGGTTATATCATTTGTGAACCATTATTTCTATGCCATGTTTAATTAGTTATGTAGGATGTTAGAATATTCAGCGTGAGAGCAGTTATAGGTAATGGTATCAAACATTTTATATTTATTTTTTTTTAATATTTTTTAATTTGTTCTTGTGAGGCATGTATGCTACTATGATATATCGTTTAATAAACACTGTTCGTTTTAATGTTTTATATTTTTTAAATTTGTTCTTTTGAGGCATGTTTGCGAGTCTGATATATCGTTTGATTTTAAAATACGGAAGTCTGAACACAAATAATAACAGTTTATGTTTTTGTATATGTATTGATGGGTCAAGCGTCTGAAGAGAAACTCCTTTGATTCTAGCGGACATGATGAAACCAAGAGCCTGTTAAAGGTTGAGAAAGAAGGGAACAACAACAACAACCTATTCCTTGAAATCTTGAAGTCCGGTATCAACAATCTCCAACCAAGGAATCAAGAACCTGACACTCCACAAATCAAGGGAGGTGAAGACATTACGCTTCAGCATCCATGGATCCAGAGATGGTGCAAGTAGAAAGATGTGTCAACGGATCAACCCAAAGGGAAAGATGGTAGCTTCGAGCCAGAGAACCAAAAAGAGATGGAGAAGAAACAGTATCCGAGTATAGCAGCTATGGCACTGATGGGGAAGGCTCTGAGCGGTTTAAACCCGCATGGTCTTAGAAAGACAGACTCTCATGGTCTGGAACGCTCGGGATTAAGGTAGGAAAAGACAAAATCACCATCATCTTAGGATCGTTGGTCTCATTATTTTATCGGTTATGTATGTATATCAGATTTGTATCATAAAACTTATTGGATGACTACCTACCTAGGCAATAAACTTATCACATTTCAGTTATGTAACTAATAAATCTTTCTTGGGAGAAAACAAAACAAATAAACTCCACTATTGAAAATATTGATTAACGGGGGAAAGATCAACAACGTCTAAACATCGAGTCAAAGGCTTGAGAAAAGTACATGTGGCAAAAGAGAGAGAGAGAGAGGAAACACAGTGAAAATAAACTTAGTTGTGGGTAGCCCTAGTTTAAATCTGCTGGCTTGAGTGCATTGAGACCATCCTGTATGGTTCCTTTAGCCATCAAATCTCTAATGGCCTCCCTACCAAGTGAACCATTGATCTGCACAACACACAAATATGATCAGGTCACTAACTCTTAAACAATGACAGAATCCAATACAACATATGTGCTCAAAATCCTATGAATCCGATCATTTAGCCACAAGCAAGATAGAAAGTTCGTGACTTTTAAGAGTCCCAAGCGCACCCAATTAACAAACTTGTGCAAAGACACTGATAACTTATGTAAATCCATCAAAATCAAGAACCAAAGACACTGGAACGCTCGGGATTAAGGTAGGAAAAGACAAAATCACCATCATCTTAGGATCGTTGGTCTCATTATTTTATCAGTTATGTAGGTATATCAGATTTGTATCATAAAACTTATTGGGTGACTACCTACCTAGGCAATAAACTTATCACATTCCAGTTATGTAACCAATAAATCTTTCTTGGGAGAAAACAAAACAAATAAACTCCACTATTGAAAATATTGATTGAAGGGGGAAAGATCAACAACGTCTAAACATCGAGTCAAAGACTTGAGAAAAGTACATGTGGCAAAAAAGAGAGAGAGAGGAAACACAGTGAAAATAAACTTAGTTGTGGGTAGCCCTAGTGTAAATCTGCTGGCTTGAGTGCATTGAGACCATCCTGATGGTTCCTTTAGCCATCAAATCTCTAATGGCCTCCCTACCAAGTGAACCATTGATCTGCACAACACACAAATATGATCAGGTCACTAACTCTTAAACAATGACAGAATCCAATACAACATATGTGCTCAAAATCCTATGAATCCGATCATTTAGCCACAAGCAAGATAGAAAGTTTGTGACTTTTAAGAGTCCCAAGCGCACCCAATTAACAAACTCGTGCAAAGACACTGATAATTTATCTAAATCCATCAAAATAAAGAACCAAAGACACTACAAAGAGCTTATCCAGAGAAAAGTTTGAAACTTTAGAGGGGTATCCCAATAACTAACTCGACCTTGTATAGTGAAAAGTTGGAAACTTTTCAATTACCCGAAGACGGTCGGAGAGGATGGAAGGAGTGATGAGTTTGAAGCACCTATCTTCGGAGAGAAGCTTGTCGTAAGTAGCCTGATCGAAGAGAACCATGTTGTTCACCTTCTCCTTTTGCTTTCCCTTGCTCCACTTCTGTTGACATCAATAAACGAAAAATAAATGAGCAAATAAGATGTGATTTTTTTGATGGAAAACGAATGACCTTCTTCTTCTGCTTTCCGCCGCCGGATTTGGCGGGCTTAGAGGACGGTGGTGGAACTTTGTCCTTCTTCGGTGCCTAGAAAAAACATTAATTAGATCACCATCATTTAGGTAGAGGTGGAGATATAAACGGAGAACACACCATTGAGGAGATTGACTGAACAGAAGAAGAGCGGCGCTACAAAGGGGACGAGCTGATAAAACGTAAAACAAACCCTAAAGAGAATGGAAGAGGGGAGCCTCCTTAATAAAACTCTGCGTTTTAGACTGTTTTGAAAGCCCTTAACAAATGACAAAAAGGCCTAAAGCTTTTTTAATCTGTTAGATATGGTTTCGCTTTTGATTATGTTTTTGGTTTTTACTTCAAATGGGAGGTTTGATCACCAATTATTTATCGTTGATCCTATATACTCATTTTGACAATGTGATTCACTTCTCTACATTCCTTGCTTTCTTTTTCTTATTTAAAACAAAACCTTTAAGACAGTCACTCACAAATGATCTTCGGCAACTTTAGGACTTGGATATTTTTGGATTTACCAAAGGATTTTTAGGCATCTTGAACTTATTATTACTACGTTTAGTCAACTTAATGTTCGATCTCTAGTTTAATCACCTAGCTAACCGCTTAGGAGATAAATTAACATATATTGAATGAGCTTCATATCTCTAATCATCGAGAGTAGATATTAGGGTATTAAGTGAACTAATCGAACCTGATCTCTAAGGCTTGCTATTGCGTCTTGTTCCAAGTGAGAGCTTAGGACTCAAGACCGATCAGCAAAGGGAACAAGTCCACGATAGTGGATTGTTCTAGCCGAGTGATCCAAGTTTTAGACTGCACCTCATTGCACTTGAATAGTCGTTTGGTTCCGCATTGACACCCGATGAACAACCCTAAGCCGGCTTTCATTTAAATCGAATTTGAATCTCTAAGTATTCTAGTTACTGCATCACCATTGATTTTAAAACTCCACTTGTTTCCCAGCTAAATATTGAACTCAAAAGAGTAAAGAGTAAACTGGTCCTCTGGATTGAATCTCAAATATTACAATTACCACTGTTAACTTGACAGTAGCAAGGATTCATTTTTAGTTTATCAAACACAAGCAGTAAAAACATCCTATTGTTGAATATCACAACCTAGCAATTCTATATTTGGGGCTAATCCCTCATAACCTATTTAAATCCTAAACCTATCACGTAGATCTATTCAAGCATGAAGTTGGTCACATAAATCATAGATAAAATAGATGAAATTACAATAGAATAAAATATAAAAACCAAAGGAGTTCCCGGAGGACTCTGAAGGAGTTCTTCATTTCTCTCCTAACCTAGAACTATGAATAAAATAAAGCATAGTCGTCAACAATGGCTTAGAAAACACATAAATAGGGTTTGAGGTCGTCCAAGGGTATTCTGGTAATTTGTGGTTGCTTCTAGGCTTCAGTCGGTCATAAAATATGCTTGGCCCATATTCTGGCATCAATGCTAAGGGTTCACCGTCGATCGAGAGTCCTTCATCTCCTCGACAGCTTCCTCTCGCGAGGCACACTCACTACTCTTCAGTAAAACAGGCATAACTTATGCTATAGGATGCTGATTGACCTCAAGGTGGCATTGGAAATTTAACTCAAAGCTCTACCTTGTGTCAAAATATGGGCTCAAAATAACGGTGGTAAGGTCTCCATCCATGGCTAGACATATGCCGCGTCTGTGCAGCTTTGCACTCAAAAGGCTCCAAAAGACACCAAAATCACCACATTCCTCTAAATCGTCCATAAACCTATAAATACTCTAAATAGACTCTATATCGTAGTAAATATATATTAAAACACTTATAAATCATGGCTAAAAGTGGGTAAAATCCATGATCTATCACATTAGTTTTTTGAAAAAGATATGTGCTGAAAATCCAACCTTCGGTTATATTCTGAGTTTCTCAGAACTTTCCTCGTGAGATTTAAGTGGAGGAGGCTTGAGGAAAAAGATTAGAAGGTTTTTAAAGATTACTGCACTCTCGGGACAGTGACGAGATAACACAATCAAAGTGATATGTGAAAAAAACCAGTGAAACTTGCCAGAGAAGCCAACCAGAGACTACTTCCTCCTGAAGCAACCCAATCATCAGAACTTGCAGAGTGTTTGTTACACATATAGCCATGGAAACCAAAGGGAGTAAAGTGCCATTCATCTCCTAATTGCTTCAGTAGTCTGTGTTCACATTCACTTATCCTTCTCATTCTAGGAATGTAATATTTATTCCAGATTTATATAAAAAAAATCAAACCACCATTTGTAGTAAAAATCTAAGATAATCTTGGCATGTTCATGTATTACTTTCTTTCAATATAAAAAGCTGTTTATTACTATAAAGAATTATTAAAATATTATATTTTCTTAAGAGAATATCGATGATGTTATATATCAAAATTTTAATGGTTTCTCTATTAGTCATTTATTTATGTCAATAAAACCATCATAAACGTTATTTTCAGAAAACATAATAATGTAAAAAACATAAAAGTAAAAGTTCTCCTACAAGAGTTTATTTTTCAAAATTATTTTCAGTTTTGGTTTTTTTTTTGTTAACAGATTATGCTATGGGAGATAAAGCTAGCATCACAATAATAGTTGAAGTCGATACTAAGTTTCATTTATATAACCAATTTTCAGACGAAAATAAAATCACTATTAATGCAAGATGAAAAAATAAACTATGAAAAGTTGTGTGTGATGAACTGATGATGAAAAGTGGTACTACGAAGTAACAAGGGAAACTTCATTCCAGTCCAAGAAGGAACTGAACATTATTAGATGAACATTTGTTTGCTTGATATTGAATGCACAAGGAAGAATCCATGACTATTTTATGCACATAGATAAATATATGCATGCATATGTTAGCAGCATAATCATTGTGAACTCAACAGTTAATTCAACTAGACATAAATTCAATATCACACATTGACAATCTTATGAACGCAAACTATCTATTTGTTGGGGTCAAAAACGGTTACGACGAAGTTAAAGTCCAAATCCCCGAAGAAGAAAAACGTAGAAAAATTCTTCGGCAAATATATTTTCGAAATAGATTCTTCTTTATTCTGAACCTTTGCGGAAGAAACGCGAATCATCGGACAAGAGCTCGAGAAGGATCGTTACGCAGCGACCAAACGCGTGCTCCGTCCGTAGCAACCGAGTTCGAGCCAAAGCTCAGTCGCTACATAGCGACCAAACTCCCATTCCGCTCGGTCGCTACGTAGCGACCGAGCTCGAGCCGGAGCTCGGTCGCTATATAGCAACCGAGCTCGAACCAAAGTTCGGTCGCTACGTAGCGACCGAGCTCTTCTGAAACGTCGATACAACGTCAGTCCATGCATTCTCGTCTACCCTTCGATGCTATCTCCCGAATACCTTAGCGAACCCATCTCACGTTCCCCGCCATTTCTAAGTTATCAATCAAACTTTACCGTAAAAACCGCGGAAAGTTCATTCTTTATCGAAAAAAGCCGTAATAAACGCTTCGAGTCGAAAGACGGCCCAAAGGGACCTAAGACACGACTCGAGGCCCAACTTGCGATTTCTTAACCAACAGCCCGTAAACTGCATGTCGGTTTACGCTTAGTCCGCAAGGGAAGATAAATGTCAAGTTTCCGCGGATAAATACGAAATTTTGAAGATAATTACGAAGATCGGAAAAAATGGATTATCTCCATTTTTATGCTAAGGCGGCTTAAGGGCAGAAGAGGAAAGGTGTAAACCGACCTTGGAGTCGGTATATAAGGGGTCCAAGGCGAGAGGCATGAGAGGAACTTTTTCAGAGCAAACTTAGCACTTAGAGCAATTAGGCATATTTCCGTTTTTGTCATACGAGCTGCGACTCAACTAGGTTATTGCCGTCTTAGGGTTTTAGAACTAGGAATCTCGCCGACAGCTCTCGTAGCCT
>NC_027756.1:21481243-21481366 GCF_000695525.1 Brassica oleracea var. oleracea
CATTATTGTGTTCTGATTGCTTGGCGTGTGGTATTAGTAGATATCCGTGACCTCTGGGAAATTACGGTTTTCCTAGTTTCCTTACTTAAACAGAAATCGACAGTGCGAATTTCGGTTCCCACA
>NC_027756.1:21482534-21483692 GCF_000695525.1 Brassica oleracea var. oleracea
AAAATGGATATCCCTCGAAAAACCGCGGACGATCCAAGACGCCCTCCACAAGGCAACAGACTACATCATGATCGAGGAAAAAACGAAAATCTTATTGCAGAAGCATAAGTCAGCAAGATCATCCTCAAAAGATGTAGACCCAAAAACGAGGAAGAAGAACACTCGTAACGACAAGTATGTCCATCACGAGGGGGGAGAACTCCAAGGAGCGCACAATTATGCAATCAGCTCAGTGGGTGCGTATACTCGTATACTCCCACATAGGAAAATATGCGTTATTGTAATCGAATTCTACAGAGATTTCGAAAATTTTTACGAAATATGCATCGCTCTTTTTAAGAAAAAATCGCAAAACAATCTCACTTCAAAGCTATACGTATAGTCTTCGAAATAACTACGAGACGTCGAGCTACTAGCCGGAGAACTCTCGGAAGTGACCAGCGTGAAAGATCTCATCCTCGAGACCGATCGCCCCCCAAAACCGGATAGAAATCTTCCCGCGGACAGATCTCCCCAAAGAAATCAATCTGGGGATAAACGCGGCAGGAGGCCAGACGACAAAGGGAATGATAACAATCGTTGTAGAGTCAACATGATCATCGGATGATCGCAATTCTGCAGCGATACGGTCTCCGCCATCAAGGATTACTAGCGGAAGGCGGAGTCGAGCGCAAACTGGCCTACATGGTCTCCTACCAAAGATGATCAGAACTGCTCAATCACCTTTACAAAGGAGGAAGCCAGCGGGATCGATCAGCCTCACTGCGATTCGCTCGTCATAGACCTCGTCATACGAGATCTGGAAGTCGGAAGAGTACTCGTTGACACGGGGAGCACGGTGAATGTAATCTTCCGCGACACTCTCAATCGGATGAGCATCAAACTCGGAGAAGTAACTCCAACTTCGAAACCGAACACAGGCTTTTCTGGCGAAGTATCGATGACCCTCGGATCGATTCAGCTACCTGTCATGGCCAAGGAGGTCACAAAAATCGTAGAGTTCGCGGTAGTCGATCATCCTGCCATCTACAACGTGATCATGGGAACCCCGTGACTCAACTCTATGCAAGTCGTTCCATCGACGTACCACCTGGGCGTCAATTTCCCGACCCCAAACGGAGTCACAGCTATCTGGGGATGTCAGAAACAGTCGCGACT
>NC_027756.1:21485129-21488884 GCF_000695525.1 Brassica oleracea var. oleracea
TCAAAGCAAGTTCAAACCCTGTAAAACCGATTGACCCGTTATAAGCAAAAAATAATAATAACGATCGTCGGGATTCTTAAAAATTATACCCCGTTAATGATGCGTGATCCTTCCGCAACAACTCTCGGCCTCCCTGACTCGCTCGTGGCCTGAGGAGCGTCAAAACCCGACGGAAGACCAGCGAAGAAATCATCGAAATCTGGAATAGGGACCTCGCTCGTACCACTTCCATCGCCGAAAGCAAGGTTCGGATCCCATCCTGGAAGCATGCAATCGTCCACCGAAAACTCCAAGTCGCTGAGATCAATATCTTTCCCCTTCGAAGAATTCGGCCCCGTCACATTAGTGGGAGCGGTGTTGGGACCGGCGTTGGGACCTTGGTCTTCAGGTTCGGAATCACTCCTTATTTCTCCGCCCAAAGCAGGACCAGGATGCACAAACCTCAACGCCTTACGAACTCTCTTCGGCGTAAAAGAAGTCCAGAAAAAAGGACCATTCCCGAGTTGAAGTTAGAAGTGAATCCCTTTACCACTGACATGAAGTTCCGAGGAACAAGCTTGTACGTGTCCGTGTACCGGATGATCTGTAACCGAAGAAGCACTTCGAAATGATCAACGGTGAGAGAGAGACCATGCTCGTAGCTCAGGACCAGGATCCCTATGAGGTGCTGGATGCTAAGAGGATTCAGTTGGCTTATCGCCACCCCGAAACGATCCAACACACGGACGATGATCTCGGGGATCGGAAACCATAAACGGCAACGCACTACAAATGCCTCGTAACAAGTAAAGAAGCCCTCCGGGGGACTACTAGCGCACTCTCCTTGACAAGGAATCCAGAATTCCACCGCGTCCGAAATATGGTAGAACGACCGCATGACCTCGAGAAATCCGCTAGTGCTCCTACTCGGCGCACCTGCCTCCACCGGACGATGGTTCATGACCGGAAACGATTTTTCTATGGGAGGCGTGATAGAACCGTAACACGCCACCCACCATGCCTCGTTCTTGGCGGGGTCTACCGAATGAGGAACGAATTCCATCTTCGGCACTCGAAGCTCTTCAGAAACATTCCCGGGCAAAGACCCTTTCTTAGAACTCCTCTTCTTACTCGACATCTCGTGTTTTTCTTCTTTTTTTTTAAGATCAAGGAGGAAATGACAGAGAGAAAGAGAAAGAACTTTTCAAGAAAAACCTCTCTATGAGAATGAGTATGAGAATGAGTAAGTGTGAAGGTTATGAAGAAGTTACCTCCCTTCTTATAGGCATGAGAAATTACTATTTACTTAAGGATTTTCAAAGCGAGGTTGTTCAGGTTTAACATCGACAACCATAACACCAAATATTATAGAAGTAGCAATCTAATCAGGGTAGACAAATCAACAATCTTTGTTGGGGTCGAAAACGGTTACAACGAAGTTAACGTCCAAATCCCCGAAGAAGAAAAACGTAGAAAAATTCTTCGGCAAATATATTTTTGAAATAGATTCTTCTTTATTTTGAACATTTACGGAAGAAACGCGAATCATCGGACAAGAGCTCGAGAATGATCGTTACGCAGCGACCAAATGCGTGCTCCGCTCGGTCGCTACGTAGCAACCAAGTTCGACCCAAAGCTCAGTCGCTACAAGGCGACCAAACGCCCATTCCGCTCGGTCGCTACGTAGCGACTGTGGTCGAACCAAAGTTCGGTCGCTACGTAGCGACCGAGCTCTTCCGAAACGTCGATACGACATCAGTCCATGCATTCTCGTCTACCCTTCGATGCTATCTCCCGAATACCATAGCGAACCAATCTCACGTTCCCCGGCATTTCTAAGTTATCAATCAAACTTTACCGTAAAACAGCGGAAAGTTCGTTCTTTATCGAAAGAAGCCGTAATAAACGCTACGAGTCGAAAGAAGGCCCAAAGGGACCTAAGACACGACTCGAGGCCCAACTTGCGATTTCTTAACCAACAGCCCGTAAACCGCATGTCGGTTTACGCTTGGTCCGCAAGGGAAGATAAATGTCAAGTTTCCGCGGATAAATACGAAATTTTGAAGATAATTACGAAGATCGGAAAAAATGGAATATCTCCATTTTTATGCTAAGGCGGCTTAAGGGCAGAAGAGGAAAGGCGTAAACCGACCTTGGAGTCGGTATATAAGGGGTCCTAGGCGAGAGGCATGAGAGGAACTTTTTCAGAGCAAACTTAGCACTTAGAGCAATTAGGCATATTTCCGTTTTTTGTTATTTGAGCTGTGACTCGACTAGGTTATTGCCGTCTTAGGGTTTTAAAACTAGGAATCTCGCCGACAGCTCTCGTAGCCCAGGCTCTTACCTTGTTGTAACGCTCATACGCGGATTCGGAATAAAACTCATTTTGCTCTCTTTTACGATTTCTTATACTTTATCGTTGTCATTATTGTGTTCTGATTGCTTGGCGTGTGGTATTAGCAGATATCCGAGACCTCTGGGAAATTAGGATTTTCCTAGTTTCCTTATTTAAACAGAAATCGACAGTGCGAATTTCGGTTCCACACTGTTCTGGTCCATACTTTCAGTCACTGCACCTATAGGTTTTGTGATGATTAGTCTACTTCTATGATTTACAAGGATGTTAGAAAGTGGTAAAGATAGCCAATAAAGTGTTCTCATTAAACTATCTATTAGGTCTTTTTTATAATCTTGTTTTGTGTAAGCATTATAGAAAAATTGCTAATTACCTTTAAAATAACTTTATCGGTTTCACATATAGAAATTACTAAATCAAATAAAAGCCATAAAAATTACAAAAAATCACAAAACTTATAATGGAATAACCTATTTAAAATTTAAATTTAGTGTAATGCGTAAAGTTATTTTTGGAAAATATGTTCTCAAAAATAAATACTATATTTATAACTATAGAAAAATAACAAAAAAAATATTGTAATATCATTTCTAAATTACATAGCAAATGATTTATAACTATAGAAAAACATAAATTATACATTTCCCCATAATTACTTGCAGCAGGACACGTAAGTTACACCAAAAAGTAAAATAAAATATACGTATGATTTGGTATGTATCAGTGTAGTTTTAAAATAACTAGGATTTGTTACCCGCTTCAAGGCGCGGAGTTTTTGCATTTTAATCTCTTTTTGCTTCTTCCTTACTAATCTAGCATTCAGTTTTTCAATGTATTTTATCTTCATCATCTCCTCTTGTCTTGTTTACATTTGTTTTCACGTTCTGTCGTTTGATTTGTCTTAGTTTTGGCTTGTGTAATAACTTAACCCTGCTCATTCTTCTTTCGTTCTTTATTGATTGATATTTTTATCTCGTTTAGCTCTGTGTTGCCATTAATTTGTTCGAATCATTCTGCTTCGTATTCTTTTCATATTCATTAACTACTGTCTCCAATCTCTTTAAATCCTAAAAATCCTACGTGTTCTTTTGTTTATTAAATCACATATTAAATATTGTTGAAATTGCTTATTTATTCTAATAAATCCTTTCGTTTATAACTAAGATGATATGGATAAAAGACTGATTATAATTTAGTTGAAATTAAAGTCTAAAGTAGAAGTTATTAAACTTGCAATCCTTCTTTCTATCATCCAAGATAGCTTTAGTCAAATCAATTATATTGATTTAGAAAACCCATAAGCTATTTCAATCCCAAACAACAAAAAAACAGGCGCATTTGTTATTGACGCTGCGGCGGGTTTCTTTTACTATAAAAATAATTGCTTGTCACAACTGTTAATAAACCCAAATGTAAGAGA
>NC_027756.1:21489005-21489770 GCF_000695525.1 Brassica oleracea var. oleracea
TTTCTGCAGACTCCATGATCACTGAGTATTATAAATATCAAACTCTACCAATGGTCTATTTATATGTTGAGGAAAGGCCTCGAAATGTAGTTTTCAAATAATGATTTTCAGGTCAACACATTGCATGTTAACCTCCACAATGGGATCAGCGGATCTGCGGATACCGCTATATGTCGAGTCGAACGCAGCTACACATATGTTCCCTGCTTGTGCCTTTCATTCACAGTCTGCAATTTTCCCAAGAACCAGAATCAATGTTAAATGAGGTAAAAGTTTTAGAGTCACAACAGACTTTGTATAGTCAAGCCCAATAAAAAGCACATAACGTAACAATCCCCACTTGCCTATTTGTGCAAAAAATGACTTGATCATTATATAATAGAACCGAGAAGTTAGATGGAGAATGAGGTATGAATGCAAAGTAGACAAAACAGTTAAAATCTTACTGATTATGGAAAATATAAGAAATGGATTCTCTTGAAATGGCGTATAACTGTGCAATAGCGTGACAGAAGTACTTGTTCTTGTTCTCACCAAACTTCCAATTCTAAATGTATATATAAATCTATTAGAGTTATTGCCAGCGCTCTGTTGCGATATTTGTTAGCTAAAATAATCCATCCAACATAATAGGAAAAAGAAACCAACGAAATTGTAAAGCTAACCATCAGCTGAGATGATTTTGCTGTCTTGACACATTGCAAGCTTAGTGATTTCACTGTCAAAAGCAACAAACTAAGCAGTCATATACATCCGAGACATTTA
>NC_027756.1:21489787-21493205 GCF_000695525.1 Brassica oleracea var. oleracea
CAACTTCAAAACGATAGACACTTACAATCGACAGCTCTCAAATATGGACCGCAAACCATCTAATGATATGCTTACCTGGTCGTATAAGTAATCCATGTCACTTCCCTCCCACGGGTAAGGTTGTTGGTGCAGATCAATTCCCTCCACCTCTTCCTCGTCATTAGGATGCTCTGCAATATACCCTCTGTAAGGTTCAAATTTATCTCGCTAGAATTATCAGAGAAAGAAATTTAAAGTACCTTCCAAATCTTCTAGATCATCGACATTTTCTTTATTCAATGATCTTCATTCAACCTAACAACCATCAAAATAAAAGGAATGTGAGGCACATAATCTTCAAAATCCAAGTTTAATGAATGGAAAAAAAAAACTGATTCATGGAACTCAAAGAGTCAATCTGTGTTTCTTAGATGAGTCATGAACCGATGATTAAAAATTGAAAGCCCTAAACTTCCATTAAAGAGAACGCTTACAGACCAAAGAGGTCTATTGGGCCTTTTTTAACGAAGTCCATTTCAAAACGTGAGTTATAAAGTATTTATTAAATCATTAGATAAAAAAAATTAAGTGTGGGTCCCACAGAGAAAACCGAAGAAGCAAAGGTTTCCGACCTTCATAAATATATATTAGTTTTGGTCATCAATGTACAAAGTATCCTTTAGTTTAGTGGTATAAATGTTGGTGTTTATGACTCAATAACCCGGGTTCGAGCCACAGGCTTGACACTTTTCCACATTTTTTAAAAGTGGGGCCAACTTACCTGCTGATGTGGCGGCTCAGGAATGAGGCAACTGCCTCATTATATTATAGAATAGGGGCATTGTGTAGCATCCCCGTCCCGCAGTCTGAACTGGATCAGTCCAAGGTCGGACTGATCAAACGGGACAGACATGCTAGACATGTCATCTAGATAGTTCTAGTCAGATTAAGATGATATTGTCTGTCCGAACATAGCAGTTGAGCTTGTCGGACTAAGCTGGTCGGATTCAGCAAGGCAGCTGGACATGTCAGCCGATATCAGTTAGTCCTTGTATGGGCGGACTGATGTACGTTCTGATGGCAATGGATACGGAGCTAAGTGCATACTGAAAGGCCAAGTTGATGGCGGGAACAGTTAATCTGGCGGTTACAGGGTGGTTATCTGAGGCGGTTACTAAGCAGTTCCGGAAAAATTGCTAGAGCGGTTAGCATAGCAGTTGGGAACTGTTTAAGTACGGTACTGGATTATCTGAACTAACTGGGACAGTTGATGGGTTTGGGAACTGCTAAGGTAGTTATGGAACCGAGAAAGAAACTGCTCGAGGGCAGTTTATGAATTAAAATAGGCGCAAGCATTTATAAGCTTGAGGGGGCGCGAGAGCGGTTATGTGGGGATGGAAAACCGCCCATCTGTTTCCTTTAAGGGGAAGATCGCGGGGATCTTTTCGAAACACGGGTTTCCTAGACAGAAATACAGAGAAAGAGACAGAGGATAAATGGATCGGACCGGACAGAAAAAGATGGCTGGAAGGACGATCCGAGTTTGTAATGGCGGGCGCGAGTCTGTCTGCTCTTCTGCGAGGAGTTCTTGTTCATTTCATGACCAGTTCGAGTCTGGAGATCCGGGGATGCGGTCGATGGTGTTTGAGCCGAAGCCAAGGGAATGGTTTATCGGCGTTGTTTGTACAAATCGAGGCCGTGTACTGATGGATCGCGTGGCATAAGCAATATCGGCATGGTTCTATGGGGTGTGGCGGTTATGGCTTATACCGCGAGACTGGTTGGGTAAGAGTCTGTTACGATTGTTTGCGAGTCCAAGGGAGACTGATCAGGCGGCTTCCGTGGACTGAGGGCTGAGTTCTGATTGGGGGCGATCGTGCTGATGGTTGTGGATCAAGGGTAAGAGTTACCGGAGGCGGTTAACGGATGTATAGTGCTGGAACATGATACTGGCGTTTAGAACTCGGATCGAGTCTCAGCGTTCTGTACCGGCTATGGTATAGATCCGAGTGTTGATGGATTGGTGATGACTGGACCGAGACTTGTACTGGATGGAGGCAAGGTGTTACTGACTGGTTACGGGGCTGTGGAGCCGAGTGCGTACTAACTGATCCGTGTGTGATCAGGGTCTGGTTCTGGGACGCTAAGCATGGCTGGCGTACTGTCTGTTCGGAATGGCTGGTTGGAGACCAAGCCGTCTCTCTTTGTTTACTTGGATCACGTGGGGATGGTTGGCTGAGTGACTAAGGATCAAGGGGATTCGGTTAAGTATCTGATCGAGCTGGTTGGATAAGAATGATGGGAAGCAGGAAGACAGCAAGGACAGAGTGTATGGATGGATTTTCAGATAACAAAGCACCAAAGCAGCAAGGTACATGTTTATTATACTGTCTGTTGTAGTGATTCGCTAGGATGCTGGATAGACTTAGCGAACACTCGGATCTGAACTGAACCTCTTAGAGGAAAGTTGGTTAAAAACCGTAAGTAAAGGGAATGTTTTGTAAAGGGCTAGTTTGGGTCAGGGCAAGTGAACTGAGGACGAACCGGCGGTAAAGGAAGCCGGGTCGGGGCCTTACAAGTGGTATCAGAGCGATTACGGTTCTAGGACAGAGTTTGAAGGATGATACAAGATTTTTCTAGACCGAACGGACGCGAAAAATGCTAAGCGCGAGCATTGGAGAACCAACGAGAGACTTGATCTTGGGGTGATCAAGTCGGACTTACACTTGGTATGGGCAAATGTAAGTTAGAAGTCTAACTGTAAAGAAACCGGAGATAAGATCATTGATGAATGATTGGATTGGTTGAATGAAGTCTGGGTAAAGATCATTTGGAGAATGAACGGATTGTTTAAGGTGTTCTGGATTACTCGAGAGAGTTATCCAATAAATTTTTCAAAGTGTTGGAAACAACTGAGAGGTTTATTTAAGTCAATGGATCTGGATTCTGAAGTGAAGAAACGGGAAAGATTGACGAAGTGTATTCTGAAGCTTAAGGATAATAAGCTTGCTGGAGTTTGGATTGAATCAAGTGGCTCGAGGGAGCCAAGGATGCTTCGGAAAAGGCTAAGTAAGACAAGGAACTGTCAAGGCCAATGATGTCGGATATTGAGCCAAGGAGCTGATGAGTTTAACTCTGTATGGACAAGACGTCCATAACTGAATTTGGAAAGAAGACTTCAGCGGAAAGGTTCAAGGCAGAATAGCCTTGTGGATGAGCTGAAGGTTGTGAACAGAAACAGAGTTGGACAGGTGGTCCAAGGATTGAGATGAAATCTCAATGAACTGGTTAAGGCGATAGATGGATTGCTATGAGATAACCTGAAAGAGTCAGGGAATCGGAAAACTGAATTGGACAAGTCGTCCATGGAAGAGCCTAAGGACTAATGGCTAAGGCACTGATGCTGGAATGTGAAGTACAGAGACTTACATTCGAATGG
>NC_027756.1:21497994-21502463 GCF_000695525.1 Brassica oleracea var. oleracea
GAGGAAATAGTTTTTCCTCGTAAAATACTCGTAAAATTACATCCACTTTACGACGAAACAGTTTTGTCGTTACGTTACGAGGAAATAACGATGACTTTAGTTTTTCACGTAAATTCGTCGTAAACTCGACGCAAATTTACGAGGATTGTTTTTCCTCGTTAATTTTCGTCGTTAAGCATGTGTTTTCTTGTAGTGAGAGACTTAAATTCGAATGGAACGTCTGTTGAGAATGCTTAGACGGATTCTAAGATTTTCAAGGTAATTCACAAGCTGGTCCGGGAAAATGGGACTAGAAGTTTCATAAAAAAAATTTTGAGTAAGACTTACACTTAATAAGTGGTGAGTGTATGCAAGTCTGGATATAGAAACTGGACAAAGAAATTGTCAAGATTGACTAAGCTTGATCGTCTTGGTAGGTTTGTGCGGTCCGAGAGTTGAGATTATCGGAACAAGAGATTGGAAGTCAGGTGTACTTGCCAAACACTTGTTAGGTGATCAAGAAACTACTTGGAGGTACAAGATGCCATAGATAATGAGTTGTGGTCAGAGTTTCAAAAGTAGTAAATGATCGGATCCTATCATGAGCGTCTAGATCAGACAAGGTACTTAGGGGCTGTGACGCTTGCTAAGGCTTGCTGGATTTTGGAGGATGGCTCGATGATTTGGGATGATCATTTGAGTTTAGACTATTAATTCCTTTCATGCGAGAGTCTAGATCAGTCTAGGTGCTTATGGCTGAGATGCTCAATAAGACTTAGCTTGATTGTAAGACGGCTGCTCGATGACTTGGAAAGATAATTCTGGACCAGACTAAGTGTCTGATTAACGGGACAAGTGGGAATACTGAAACATTAGTGTTAGTGGTGATGATATGCCCTTAGGAACCAAATGGGTTTGCAAAGGCATAACTGTTCTGATACGGTCTGTCCTGGCGTCTATGGAAACCGAGAGTTTCCAAGACGTGACTGTCTGTCATCGCGTGTACTGTCCTGACGTCTGTGGGAACCAGAGAGTTGCCAAGATGTAACTGTAAACGCGTCGGTAGGAACTAGATTAGTTCGCCATCGCGTGTCTGTACTGTAGTATGCGGAAACCCAATCTGATGTCTGTTGGAGATGTACCTTCCAATACATAACTGTACTGTCACTGGAACTCATGGAGTTCACTACTGTGGGTTTCCGATCGCGATGAAAGCATGGATGGGAACTAGTGAGAGTTTGCCATCACATGTCCGTAGGACGTCTGTGAGTTAAGTACGTATTGCATGAACTGATGTCGTTGGGAACTGCTGAGTTTCCAAGACATAACCGTGACTGAGTCAATGGGAACTAGATGAGTTTGCCATTTTGAAATTGTGAACCGGGAAGGACTTAGAGTCCGAAAGGAAAACTGTGCAAGGGATCAAGTGTAGGATCCGGTAAGAAATGTCTGTAAGGATCAAGAATGATCCGGAGGTGTCAATAAAGATTAGTAAAGATCTGAAAAGAACAGATGTCGATCATAAGTGGTCGGGGACTGGTTAGGATCAGGGAGTGATCCGAAGGAAAAAAACTGTAAGGATCAAGATGAGATTCATGCGTTCTGAAAAGATTAAGTTCCTAGTATTCGGACTTTGGCCATGCTAAGGAACACTGGAATGTGAGAATCAAACAGTCAAGTTAGGATTGGACTGAGACTGGTTGGAATTGAGTTCCGGAGGGACTAAAGTTGAGTCAATAAGTGACTGTGATTGGTTAAGGTTTAAGCTGGAAAAACTTAACTAAGATAGTGAGTCAACACTTCGAGAATTGAGGTAAACTGGTCAGCGCTGTTGGGAGTCTAGCATTCTCGCCAAAGTGTGTGTCCAAACACCAAGAGATTTCTCAGAAGTAAGGACTACTATGCTTAGTGAGTTGGTGCACTGAACTGAGTCTGTTGAGATTTAAAAAAAAAATGGTAAAGAGACCGGATCGAATAATTGATATCTGAGATCAACTCCAAGCGTGATTGTAATCAGGAAGTCTGGAACACAGTAAAGGTCGAGTGACCGAAAGCCTGAGCATTGAGTCGAGGCATGAGTGCCATTTGATTGGGATTTATTCCAAGTGGGGGAGACTGTTCTGATTAGGTATAACAAAGTTCTATTGACTGCTGAACTCGAGGACGAGTTCATTCCAAGTGGGGGATACTTGTAGCATCCCCGTCCCACAGTCTGAACTGGATCAGTCCAAGGTCGGACTGATCAAACGGGACAGACATGTTGGACATGTCATCTGGATAGTTCTAGTCAGATTAAGATGATACCGTCTGTCCGAACATAGCAGTTGAGCTTGTCGGACTAAGCTGGACAGATTCAGCAAGGCAGCTGGACATGTCAGCCGATATCAGTTAGTCCTTGTATGGACGGACTGATGTACGTTCTGATGGCAATGGATACGGAGCTAAGTGCGTACTGAAAGGCCAAGTTGATGGCGGGAACAGTTAATCTGGCGGTTACAGGGTGGTTATCTGAGGCAATTACTAAGCAGTTCCGGAATAGTTGCTAGAGCGGTTAGCATAGCAGTTGGGAACTGTTTAAGTACAGTACTGGATTATCTGAACTAACTGGGACAGTTGATGGGTTCGGGAACTGCTAAGGTAGTTACGGAACCGAGAAAGAAACTGCTTGAGGGCAGTTTATGAATTAAAATAGGCGCGGGCAGTTATAAGCTTGAGGGGGCGCGGGAGCGGTTATGTGCGGAAGGAAAACCGCCCATCTGTTTCCTTTAAGGGGGAGATCGCGGGGATCTTTTCGGAATACTGGTTTCCTAGACAGAAATACAGAGAAAGAGACAGAGGAGAAATGGATTGGACCGGACAGAAAAAGATGGCTGGAAGGCCGATCCGAGTCTGTAATGGCGGGCGCGAGTCTGTCTGCCCTTGTGCGAGGAGTTCCGGTTCATTTCATGACCAGTTCGAGTCTGGAGATCCGGGGATGCGGTACTTACAGTCGATGGTGTTTGAGCCGAAGCCAAGGGAATGGTTTATCGGTGTTGTCTGTACAAATCGAGGGCGTGTACTGATGGATCGCGTGGCATAAGAAAAATCGGCGTAGTTCTGTGGGGTGTGGCGATTATGGCTTATACCGCGAGACTGGTTGGGTAAGAGTCTGTTACGATTGTTTGCGAGTCCAAGGGAGACTGATCAGGCGGCTTCCGTGGACTGAGGGCTGAGTTCTGATTGGGGGCGATCGTGCTGATGGTTGTGGATCAAGGGTAAGAGTTACCGGAGGCGGATAACGGATGTATAGTGCTGGAACATGATACTGGAGTTTAGAACTCGGATCGAGTCTCAGCGTTCTGTACCGGCTATGGTATAGAGCCGAGTGTTGATGGATCGGTGATGACTGGACCGAGACTTGTACTGGATGGAGGCAAGGTGTTACTGACTGGTTACGGGGCTGTGGAGCCGAGTGTGTACTGACTGATCCGTCTGTGATCAGGGTCTGGTTCTGGGATGCTAAGCATGGCTGGCGTACTGTATGTTCTGGATGGCTGGTTGGAGACCAAGCCGTCTCTCTTTGTATACTTGGATCACATGGGGATGGTTGGCTGAGTGACTAAGGAAGAAGGGGATTCGGTTAAGTATATGATCGAGCTGGCTGGATAAGAATGATGGGAAGCAGGAAGACAGCAAGGACGGAGTGTATGGATGGATTTTCAGATAACAAAGCACCGAAGCAGTAAGGTACATGTTTATTATACTGTCTG
Source organism: Brassica oleracea var. oleracea (assembly GCF_000695525.1). Taxonomy (NCBI): domain Eukaryota; kingdom Viridiplantae; phylum Streptophyta; class Magnoliopsida; order Brassicales; family Brassicaceae; genus Brassica; species Brassica oleracea. The sequence goes on from NC_027756.1 coordinate 21,501,723, forward strand.
TTGTAGTGGTTCGCTAGGATACTGGATAGACTTAGCGAACACTCGGATCTGAACTGAACCTCTTAGAGGAAAGTTGGTTAAATACCGTAAGTAAAGGGAATATTTCGTAAAGGGCTAGTTTGGGTCGGGGCAAGTGAACTGAGGACGAACCGGCGGTAAGGGAAGCCGGGTCGGGGCCTTACACATTGTCCCCGCGCAAGCGCGGGGTTGTAGACATATTTTTTGTTTCATCTCAATATTTGTTAGGGTTATTGTAACTTTGAATTTTGCGTTTTGGGTTGATCATTGTTTTTTAAGTTTTTTTATTGTTATAGGGTTAGAGTTGTGATGATGTACTGTGTATGCATTGTTCTCCACTCATGAAGGACTAAACTATGTTAGTAATGTGAATTATATAGTTTGTGTTGTTGCTTGCTGTGTCACTGAGACTTATTGTTTGTTTGTCTTTTTAATTTGTTACTTGTACTGTTGAGATTACATAAATTATATTAAGGTTGTTGAGGGGACTTTTTGTTTCTGAATATTTTTTCTCCAGTTTAGTTGTGTAAGTTGTGTGTATTAAGTAATAATTTTTTTTATTCTTATTATGTTGGTTACATGGTTTTTTACTTTTAAACTTGTTGTTTTTACCGGACCTTTAAAAAAATATATGAAGACTTGTAGAAATAACTATAAAATGAGTAACAATTAGTATTTGGGTCTTAATGAGCTTTAAACGAATATATGTATTTCTCATAAGAA
>NC_027756.1:21503222-21503509 GCF_000695525.1 Brassica oleracea var. oleracea
ATCTTGACTGAAGATTGATCTCAGGAGCACCCGTGATGACTTCATCAATAATGGTTAGTGAGATGAAACGAATGAGGAATGGATGATCAGTTATCTTGCACATGCTTGAGCAGCTAGAAACCTCAAAACGATTCACTTTCACAATGGAACCAGCTTTCAAAGATGGCATGTAATGATTAGCACGTCCGACGGGAGTAAAACCATGAATCACGGAATCTGCAAATAATATTATTCAACAAAGAATCAGGAAATCAATTAAAACAATTATGTTAAATAAGTGTGATAGA
>NC_027756.1:21503618-21513849 GCF_000695525.1 Brassica oleracea var. oleracea
GACCAAGACGGAGAGATTCGAAGGTTGAGTGACGGACGCCGAGACGCTGGTTTGACGAATTTGAGAGGAAGAGAGAAACATTTTCTAGAAGTTGGTTAAATCTAAGAGGAATCAATGAGTTTTGTGGAGATGCAGATTGGGTTCATCAAAGATGAGAATCATATATATAGGGTTTATATAGGGGCTACAAATCATGAACATTTATGATCAAGCGATTTAAGATGTGGACATGAAGAGTTCACCGGTGAAAAAATAGATTACGAACAGACACATGGCGCAACTCTGTAACTCAGACTTGTTTGAGACAGTGATGAAAAGAACTCAAACTCATGTTAAACGACAACAGTTTACAATATAAGAAAACTATAATTGTTGCAAACTTGAGCTTTTTTTCATATAACGTGATGAATCTCATTTAAAAATGAAACTCATAACGCACTTATAGGCCCGAATCTCAGAGGAAGCCGAAGAAGCAAGAGCTTCCGACCTTTATAAATATATATTAGGTTCGACCAACAATGTACAAAGTATCATTTACCTTAACGGTATAAATGTTAGTGTTTATATCTCAATAACCCGGGTTTGGATCATAGTCTTGACATTTTTTCACACTTTTTAAAGGTGGGATCCACAAAACGCTGATGTGGCGCTCATCTATTATAATATAGATCGTATAAACGTTATATGCAATTGAGTATTGTTTTTATTGGGCTTCAAATAGGTCCAAACGAGCTTGGATCTAGCCTCATACATCACTACTGACATGCCACAAAATCCAAATCCAAAACTCCAATTCATAGCAATTTTAGTTTTAGAACGTTTTTGGTGGCGTTTGTGGCGAATCCTTAGGTTGTGCTTCATATATCTCAGTCGCAAATAATTTTAGCCAATCTTAGTTAAGTAACACATTTTAGAAAATATATTTAGTCACTTTGGTAGCTCGGAATATAATTTTGCCTATATGTTATGCCCATAAATGTAGCTAAGCATGGGTAAAAATACCAGAACCATTACACCAAAAAAAAATACCATAACCAAAAAGCCGAAACCGGAACTCCCGAAACTTTCAAATATCAGTATGATTCCTATATTTATATATTTAAAATAACCAAACTGAACTGAAATCAAACCGAGAACCGAATGAGTACCTGGATATATAATAATTATATATATATAGTGTAACTAAATTTATATATTTATAATCTAGAAAATATTAAAAGTATCCGAAAATATTTGAAAATCTAAGTTATTATAAAGTATCTGAACTATCAAAAACTACCAGGAATATTCTAAGTAATCCAAAATATTTGAGCTGAATCATCCTTAATTATTTAATATTTTATCCAAAAATATCAGAAGTTTGACCCAAATATCCAAACTACCCAAAATAACTGAACTGAACCAAATTAAACCAAATTTTTCTAGTTATTTTCTGGTCTCTAATTTTTCTATCTGAATTCAAACCAAAAATAGGTCAAGTAATAAATGGATCTTTTAACCCCTCAACCAAACTACCCAATATCCAAAATGTGAGTCATCATGGACCAAATGGTACAACACACGAACTTCCAATTTCTTGCTTTCTAACTCAATATTGTTTGCTCAAACATTTTGTTCCATGAGATAGGTATATCAACTCGAAGCAACCATGTAGGCGTTAGGATCCAAGAACATGAATAAAAGAAACTCTGTTATTTTTTCATCTTCAGAATAAATATATAAGAGAAAAAGATACAATGCAGTTAATTAATTTACCCACAAAGAGAGAAAACACTATAGTATAAGCAGAGAAAAGAGCGACTCGACTAAACAACACAAGTTACCGTAAAATAAGTCTTTATCTACCTAAAGGAACGACCTCTTCTTCGTTCTACCAAAAAAAAATCTCGCAAGTGAAGCTTTTTGAGGAACTGTGGTTGGTAGCAACATCTTTTACTCGCATTTAATCGACCGGTAAATGTGGCGGACGAAGAAGAGAGAGGCGCGGAAGCCAACAGTTCCAAGCATGAGGAAGAAACCGTAACAAATGCAAGCCATGTAACCGAAGAAGAAGGATGTTTGCATGAAACAAGACATGTCTGATCTCGCGTAGTAATAGTATAAGCAGTACGCGTAGATGAATAAACCAGTCGATCCACCGCATAGGAATGATCTGCAATATATTAAAAAAAAAGATAAGTTTTATTGCAAACCCATTCGTGAAAATAAGCTTACTAAGACCTTTACCTCCACCACCATTCGTGATCTTCAGCGGCAAGTTGGAAGTAAGTAAGTGCAACGGTTATAAAAGCAGTAACGATCAAGAGGATGATGAATACGATGAAGAGGATGCTGTAAATGGTGTAGATCCGGTGTGTTCAAACACTGGCAAAGATGTAGTACAGCTCGATGTAGATGGCACTGAAAGGAAGAAAACCCGCCATGGCCATCTGAGGTATAGCACTCCTGTACCATGGGAGTTGCGGGATCTCCCTGGGATACTTAGTGGTGCGGACTGGAGCTTGGAACTCTGCTTTGCTGTTTTTACCAGCAATACCGCCTAGTACAAGCAAAGGTGAAGTCACTAGTGTCCATATAAGGACAATCACAACAATGGTTCCGAAGGGAAGAGCAGCGGTTGCGCTGTAGGCGATTGCCACGGTGTTTAGGAAGCAGAATGTGAGGAAGAGCGGGCCACAGAAGAGACCTCCAGTGAGCAACAAGTTTCTCACCTGAGAGAAAACAAATGAGAAGCTTATATTGCTTTCTTTTAATCGATTTGAGGGAAATTGTTTGGTGTTTGCTTACCCAGTTCTTTCCTTCGAGTTGACAGTAGAAAGAGGAGGCTGTGTATCCGGCGATTCCAGACGTGAGAGCGTAGATAACGACCAAAGCTGTGAAGAGCGCTCCTCGGTTGTATGGATAGAACACTCCAACAAGTGAAAGCATGAAGATGAATATAGTACTAATGACATATGAGGAAAGTTACAGTTAGTTACTGGCAATAAAGAAAAGAAGCATATCAAAGAGAATTACAGAGTGAACAGTTGAGTACCGCTACCGAGAGATGCAGCAAAGACAGATTTGTATTTTGGGAACCGGAACACGTCTCCGTGAATGTACTTCCATCCAGTTTCCTCTTGGTCATCAGCAGCTTCCTCGTCTTGAGCATACCTTTAAGGACATGAAAATTAAGGTTATAATCAGAAAAAAAAAAAGATATGTGGGTTGTTGAATTTAGCATTCAAAACTCACTTCATGAAATCATTCTTGAGGACCCGCATCAAGATTGTTGCAAGGAAACCAGTCAGAAGCAGGACAGTGACGCATGAGTTGATAATAGAGAACCAATGAATCTCCAAGTGATGTGGAAGAGAAGAAGACATGGCGTACTTATCCATCCTCTTCTCAAAAGGAGTCTCCGTTTCCTTCCACTTCACAGTATACATAAACTCAGCATCAACTTCCTTATCCTCAGTAACATCCACAAGGGAATGAGGATCCATTCTAGCATTGATCTCAATCACACGGTCTTCATTATACAAAATCTCAAACTGAATATGCTTGTAGAGGAAATACTTGAACTCGCTGGGATCCGATTTGCCATCTTTGTCAACCTTCCCAATGAATCCCCATATAGGCAAATCATCATAGTACATCTGGAAGTAATAGTCTTTCTCAACGGCTCTTCGAAACTGTTCGACCTCTTCTCTGCTAAGCTTCTTTTTGCAGTATGTCTCGGAGTCTTTCTCATCTCTGAAGTTGAGCTTGTATGGAGCACTAACGAGCCTGTCGCCGTTCAAAACCTCACCTAGAGCTTCCTTCTTATCTTTCACACCCTCTGCAAAAACCAAGAATCAATGGATAAGAGTGCATCCATAGAAGGCTAGTGAGAGATACACAGTGCTTTTAGTACCTGGAATACAGAAAGGCAGATCGAAATACCGATACGTCTCACTGCAACCATCATCATCATCATACACAAGTATAATCAGTCATATGACAATCAAATCTACACATTATAGAGCATGAATCGAACTTCAATGTCATGATTGGAATCGATTGCAGCTTCTTATACAGTGATCGCATGCGTAATCAACGATCAGTTTCTCTAATCCAAAGCAATCTCAGATCTAAAGTATACACAAAGATCTATCGATTAACATTACGCATTATAGAGCATGAATCGAATTTCAAGCTCTCGATAATCCATCGCAGCTTCTTTTTACAATCAACGATCAATTTCTCTAATCCAAAGCCTACCGATGCGGAAGTAGTAGAGTAGGTATCGTTTTTACCTGGGATTGTGAAACGGGCCGACCTTGTTGGCGTAGAGCGGAACGGAGTCGCCTTCCTTGTAGCGGTGATCGGAGGCGTCGGGTCTGACATTTCCGGCGCCGGATAAGATGAGAGCTCCGATGAAGAGGAGCAGCGTCGTCGGTATTCTCATGGTGGTTCTGCGAAGGGGACAAACGTGAGATCTGAATTTGATTTTTTTTATTTGTGAGGAACGCAAATGGGAAAGACGACAAATAATAATAATAAAAAAATCCTTATTACTGAATTTTTAATCTAAACTAGATTCTGACCCGTCCACGGGTATATTTTTTATTTTACATCTTTTTAGGTCTTTTCAATTGGTAATTTAAATATAGGTCTAATGTCATAAATCATAATAAATAATATTCTAAATAAAGATAAAAATAAAAGAAATAATAGTTGGACCATACTTTTATCAATGGGTCACACTGGTATTTTAATTGAATAGATTTTAAATTTTATGCGGCATTAATGTCTTAATAGCATAGTTGACTGGTAAGGTAGATAATAACTAGTATTGATCCCATGCGAACATGAAATTATTTTTTCTTACAAAATTTTGAAAAATGTTGAGTTGGATATAATATAAATAGGTAACTATAGTTATAAATAGATAGTTTCACATTATTTTGCAAAACACACAAAAAGATAAACATAATCATTATATAAAATTATATATATCTATATATATATATAGAAAGACTTCAAAAAGTTATCTTAGACAATATACAATCTAGAAAGACTTCATAAAGTTATCTTAGATAAACTATAACATCACCTAACAAATTTCATTGTCTCACTGAACATTATTTATGGCAGTCAAGAGGATGTAGTTGAAAAAATAAAAACTGCAATAATATAAATATGTAGCTGCTGATATATACCTCCCATAATTTTATCACCCATCATCCCATGGCAGCATTGATTATGTCATCTTCGATGCTTCATGCTGATTTTTCTCCTACAAATGTGAAACGTACATAAACCAATTGTATTTTTGAATATTTTAAAGACTAAAACTATAGAAAAAGTACCAAATTGCTCACCATCTAATGTTGAGGATGTTTTCAATCTACCTATCGGTGTAAAACCTATTGCACAGTAAGAAAACAGCTTAACAATATGATTCTTTTCTACTGAAATAATAGAAACTCGTTTACCTTTTATCAAAATATATTCTTCTTCATTTGTTTTTTTTTTTCCTCTATAGATTGATATTGTGCTTTAGGAGATGTCTAGTTGTGGTGACAAAAAAAGAAGAAGGAGATTTCTAGTTGCAGGAAAACATGGAACGGATTTCTCATAATTTGCCATCATTATAATAACAATGAATCACTTACTTCTTCCTTTTAAAATGTGATGCTCCTGGTTTTGATAATTCAATCACAAATTAAAAACTTTTTGGTAATAGATAAAACGTACGCCAGTACACTTACAGATTATATAGGAGAGATGAAGAAAATAGTTTGATAAAAAAGTAACTAACGTGGTATTAAAATTCAGAGAAAAATAAGGAATTTTTTAGGTAGTTGAGGATTGCATAAAAATAGGAGATGGCGAAACAAAATTCAATTTGTCTTTTTTTATTTTTTTTTTTGTAAAAATTTGCCAAATGTCAAAACCTGATTTGTCGAGATGATTTGCGCTTTAGTATATAAGAGATTTTTTCTTACAAATATTTTGAAAAATGTTAAGTTGGATATATAATATAAATGGGTAACTATAGTTATAAATGGATAGTTTCACATTATTTTGCAGAACACACAAAAAGATAAACATAACCATTATATAAAATTATATATATATATATCTAGAAAGACTTCAAAAAGTTATCTTAGATAACTATAACATCACCTAACAAATTTCATTCACACTGAACATTATTTATAGCAGTCAAGAGGATGTAGTAGATTGAAAAATAACTTCCTTATTGTTGTTTATTGAAATATCAAATATTTGAAAGAATATTGTGTATTGAAAAAAGTGCAGTAGTTGATAAAAAAAAAACTGCAGTAATATAAATACGTAGCTGCTAATATATACCTTTCGTAATTTTGTCTCCCATCATCCCATGGCAGCATTGATTATGCCATCTTTGATGCTTCATGCTGATCTTGCTCCTACAAATGTGAAACGTACATAAACCAATTGTATTTTTGAATATTTTAAAGACTAAAACTATAGAAAAAGTACCAAACTGCTTACCATCGAATGTTGAGGATGTTTTCAATCTAAAGTAAGAAAACAGTTTAACAATATGATCCTTTCCTACTGAAATAATAGAAATTCGTTAACCTTTTATCAAAATATATTCTTCTTCATTTGTTTTTTTTTTCCTCTATAGATTGATATTGTGCTTTAAGAGATTTCTAGTTGTGGTGACAAAAAAAGAAGAAGGAGATTTCTAGTTGCAGGAAAACATGGAACGGATTTATCATAATTTGCCATCATTATAATAACAATGAATCACTTACTTTTTCCTTTTAAAATGTGATGCTCCTGGTTTTGATAATTCAATCACAAATTAAAAACCTTTTAGTAATAGATAAAACGTAGAGAAGAAAGCCAGTACACTTACAGATTATATAGGAGAGATGAAGAAAACAGATTGATAAAAAAATAACTAACATGGTATTAAAATTCAGAGAAAAATAAGGAATTTTTTAGGTAGTTGAAGATTGCATAAAAATAGGAGATGGCGAGAAAAAATTCAATTTTTCTTTTTTTAATTTTTTTGTAAAAATTTGTCAAATGTCAAAACCTGATTCGTTAGGTTATTTGCGCTTTAGTATATACAAAGGATAACTCACTAAGCAATGGAACTTCTATCGATCTGTGCCAATGGGCTTTTGTTTAATTGGGCCAAGGCCCAAATATTAATTTGTAACAACCCATAAAAGGCCTAGAAAATTGTACCTCTTTTTGCTTTCTTGGGTGGACCTTTTTCATGCCCCAGTTCTCTCAATCGGCGCCTATTATTTTCAGTACGTCTATGCATTGCGAGTTTGTGATACTGATTTCCTTTGTCCGTGAAAATAATAATTTACAGCTAGGGCCTAGAGATGACATCGACAATATGACTAAATTAATATATAGCTATAAAACTGAGCCAAAATCTTGGCAAATATATTTTTATTTCTATCAATACTTATCCTTGAAACATTCAAGCTATGGCTTTGTAATTACTCTAAACTGTAATAATTTATTTTAATCCGGACGAAATGTAAAGACGTTTGCATTAACTTGGACATTTTTGTAGTTTACTTAAAGGTCCAAACAAGTAACATGTGAAGCTGTACTTTTTGTGATCTTCTGCTATATTATATGATTTATTTGTATAACTGTGCCAAAGGATGACGAGGTATAGATGCATAATGTTTTGGACATAGTAGATTGGATCCATTGACTTAATCTAATTTATAACTCTTATCTTACACAACGGAAACTATTTTTATTTTAACAGATGTCACTTGATAGGTACTTAACAACTTAATAGATGATATACTATTCGATTTGGATTTGACTTACTAAAATTCTGAAAAGAAAATTATTATAGCACAAGACTAAAAACCTCTTACCGATCTATTTCTCGCCACAGCCGTCGAGATTTCTAGTTGTGGTGACAAAAAAAGAAGAAGGAGATTTCTAGTTGCAGGAAAACATGGAACGGATTTATCATAATTTGCCATCATTATAATAACAATGAATCACTTACTTTTTCCTTTTAAAATGTGATGCTCCTGGTTTTGATAATTCAATCACAAATTAAAAACCTTTTAGTAATAGATAAAACGTAGAGAAGAAAGCCAGTACACTTACAGATTATATAGGAGAGATGAAGAAAACAGATTGATAAAAAAATAACTAACATGGTATTAAAATTCAGAGAAAAATAAGGAATTTTTTAGGTAGTTGAAGATTGCATAAAAATAGGAGATGGCGAGAAAAAATTCAATTTTTCTTTTTTTAATTTTTTTGTAAAAATTTGTCAAATGTCAAAACCTGATTCGTTAGGTTATTTGCGCTTTAGTATATACAAAGGATAACTCACTAAGCAATGGAACTTCTATCGATCTGTGCCAATGGGCTTTTGTTTAATTGGGCCAAGGCCCAAATATTAATTTGTAACAACCCATAAAAGGCCTAGAAAATTGTACCTCTTTTTGCTTTCTTGGGTGGACCTTTTTCATGCCCCAGTTCTCTCAATCGGCGCCTATTATTTTCAGTACGTCTATGCATTGCGAGTTTGTGATACTGATTTCCTTTGTCCGTGAAAATAATAATTTACAGCTAGGGCCTAGAGATGACATCGACAATATGACTAAATTAATATATAGCTATAAAACTGAGCCAAAATCTTGGCAAATATATTTTTATTTCTATCAATACTTATCCTTGAAACATTCAAGCTATGGCTTTGTAATTACTCTAAACTGTAATAATTTATTTTAATCCGGACGAAATGTAAAGACGTTTGCATTAACTTGGACATTTTTGTAGTTTACTTAAAGGTCCAAACAAGTAACATGTGAAGCTGTACTTTTTGTGATCTTCTGCTATATTATATGATTTATTTGTATAACTGTGCCAAAGGATGACGAGGTATAGATGCATAATGTTTTGGACATAGTAGATTGGATCCATTGACTTAATCTAATTTATAACTCTTATCTTACACAACGGAAACTATTTTTATTTTAACAGATGTCACTTGATAGGTACTTAACAACTTAATAGATGATATACTATTCGATTTGGATTTGACTTACTAAAATTCTGAAAAGAAAATTATTATAGCACAAGACTAAAAACCTCTTACCGATCTATTTCTCGCCACAGCCGTCATCACGATCGTTTGAAATAAGATTTGCATTGACTTATTTACTATACGTAACGTAACTATCATCTAAAATTTTAGGTAATGCGATTTTTGATATGTACGGCTACTGAAGTTGGAGCTGTCATCATATGTATATTTAGCGAAGAAAATCAATTGAAGCTATTGTAAACATTTTACACATTTTCGAGTTGCTTTTTGATAATTTAATACTAAATTTTAGAATATGTATTGTCAAATAAGTTTTGTTTTTATCATGTTTTCAAACCTCAACGTTTTCTGGAGCATTAGTATACTACATAAGTAAACCTCAAAGTTTTACGTACTCCTACTTTTAAAATCAAATTTCCAGTTTTCACTAAATTTGTTGGACGCACTACAAGAAAACAGCGTAATTCTGACGGACATTCTTACGGAAAATGAGATCTTCGGAATATTCCGACGAATTTCCGAGGAAATCATATTCCTCGGAAAACACCGACGAATATCCGAGGATATATTATAGCCGTTAGAGAGCCGTTGGGGGATTTTAAAAAATCCGAGGAAATTCCGAGGAAAGAGCCGTTGCCGTCGGTATTCCGTCGGAATTTCCTCGGTACTGTCGGCAGCATTTCATCTATAAATACCCGCACCCCCCAATCTCTTCATTCACTCCATTTCTTCATCCTCTCACATACTATATTTACACACGAATTTGATTGAAAAAACATGTCTTCTTCAAATTATTATCGTTCTTGGATCGCTCGACCTCATTTGGATCCGAACACGAGATTGCTTACGGAAGAATACCAACGAGGTATAACCGAATTCATGGGGTTAGTTCAACGACAGCCGGAAGCAGAAACGAGTATGTTAAGATGTCTTTGCTCTAATTGAAAAATAGAAAGATTATTAAAGAATGGGATGTTTGGACTCATCTATATTTGAATGGGTTTACACGAAGTTACAAAATTTGGTATCATCATGGAGAAACTGATTATGAATATGGTAGTACTAGCGAATCTCAGCCTGCGGTTAGGTTAGAAGAACCAATTAGAATGGATGTAGATTATGGTGTAGGTACTGAGCAGATGGTAAATGATCATTTTAGAGGAG
>NC_027756.1:21513910-21516124 GCF_000695525.1 Brassica oleracea var. oleracea
CATATGGTATGTTATCTGGATGGACAACGCATGGAAGGCTATCATGTCCATATTGTCAAGATAACACTGATGCTAAAACACGGAAGGAAAACGTGTTGCTTTGACTGTCACAGGAGATTCCTACCACCTGATCATCCATATCGTAGAGTAGGAATTTGTTTACGAAGAACAAGAGGGTGTTTGACAGTCCACCTCCGGAAAATTTATAGGGCAGATTTGTCGACACAACTAAGATATTTTGGTGCAGAAATGACGCAAGACTAAGGTGGACATGTGCATTATCCGGTAGATGCTGTTGGAGAATTCATCTATACAAAGATTCCTCAATGGTATGTATTGCATTTGTATAAGAAATTATACAGGGCAAAAAAAAATTGATGTTTCGAAACCCTAAACATGTGTTCCTCGGAATTTTCTCGGAATAGTCCGAGAAAATTCCGAGGAACAATATAAACCAATAGAAATACATGCATAGGATATTCTTTTTCCTCGAATTAATGAACATACCGAGGAAATTCCGACGGATATTTAAGTGTCCGTCGGAATTTCCTCGGAATATTTTCATTTAACCGGGCAAACCAGCCGCCAAATATTTCACGAAAATTGAAATGGAAAATACCGAAGAAATTCCGACGGATAGTTTCCGTCGGACCCTAGGTTTTATAAACACGAAACACTTCTTCTTCCCCATTTCTCTCTTCTTCCTCCGGCGATCTCTCTCTTCTTCCGGCGATCTCCCCTTTCTCTCGCGACGATCTCTCCAGCGAATCCTCTCTATTCCTACAAAAATCATGTAAGGACCCTATCCCACTCTCTTAGGTTCTATTTGTTAGGTTTTTAAGTAGATTTGATGATTTTAAAAAAAAATTGATAGATTTTTGTTAGAGTGATTGGTTAGGATTGTGATTTGGTTGTGTAATAGGTTTAGAATTGTTGTGTTGAATTGATTTAGAACTTTTTTATAGATTTTTTATTATTTTTGTATTTATAAAATCGATTTTGGATTTTACAAAACGTTTTTTGTATATAAATTCGATTTTTGGATTTATAAAAGATGATTTCATATTTATAAAAATATTTATATTTATTAAAACTAATTTTGTATGTATAAAACATTTTTTGATTTATAAGCACTATTTTATTATTTTTTGTATTTATAAAAACTATTTTTAAATATGTTTTTCAATTAATATTTATTAAAACTATTTTTAAATATTTTTGTTTTAATTTACAGGTCTACTGGTGATCAGACCCGGTCTCGACCTCGTCGTGCCTCACCACGAGGTCGTAGTGGTACGGGGAGCCACTCTCAGGGTTCGTCCAGCCACTCTCGGGGTTCGTCCAGCCACTCTCGGGGGTCGAGCAGCCACTGTCGAGATTCTTCATTTCCCACTCCGGTTCTTGCTCCCGCTGCTGCACCCCCTCCCGCTGCTGCACCCCCTCCCGCTGCTGCACCCCCTCCCGCTCCTCTACCCCCTCCCGCTCTTCCAGTCGTTCCGGGAGTGATGACTGTTTCCCAGTTGGTTCAACAGCCCGGTCGTGAGCATCTTCTCTATCTCACTCCGTGTCCAAAGGGACGACGTCAAACATGGTAATTAAAAGTCTTTTTTTTTCCTTTCATTAAAATTTGACTCATTATTAATAATTTGTTTCTTATATTAGGTTCAACCGATCCGGGAACGGGATTAGCGCATGGATCAACCGTATGATGTACTCGAACTTCAGCAAGGGACATCCAACTTTCACTCACTTCCCTACCGAGGACCAGGAGATGTGGTTTCGTCAGTTTGCGGTAAGTATTCTAATTTTTTTACTTATATTTTTAATCTTTAATATAAAATTTCTACTAATTATGTTTTTTTTTCAGCAAGAGTTCACCTGGAATCCCGATCACACGAACTTTATCCGTGACGCATTCGCCCATAAAGTTATGGACAACTATGGGAAGCAGATCTACGAGTGGAAGCAGAAGCGGCTCATCAACAAGGTTTTTTTTTTAATTTATTAAACAACTTTTTGAATTTATTAAACTATTTTTGGATTTATTAAACTAGTTTATATTCCGAAGTCGATCAACAACACGGTCTGGGAGGAGTTGTGTGTGCATTGGGATAAGGACGAGACGAAAGATACCTCTGTGACCAACTCCGCCAACCGCAAGAGCGATCGTGGCGGGAAGGGCATGTAAAAGTACAATTTAGGTCCCCAGACTAT
>NC_027756.1:21516219-21518776 GCF_000695525.1 Brassica oleracea var. oleracea
TAATTTCTAATGTTTGTTTAACTTTTGTTTTTTTCAAGGCGGATGAAAATGATGGCGAGTCGGTTGATGATTTCGTCCTAATGAAGACGGCGCATACCAACAAGCACACCGGAGAGATTGATGATGGTGTTGTGAGGGATGTGCTCAGCCTGATCGAAACTCAGAAGGGAAACGAAGATACCCGTCTATCTCAGCTTCAAACCGACCTGGACGCCACTTCGACGGCTTCGACCAACTTGTCCCGGATTCGAATCAACGAAATCTTTGAATCGGTATGTTCTTTATAAAAAAGTTCAATTCATTTATTTCTTTATTTTCATTTTATTATCTTTTCTATTATTTAAATTTGTTTATTTTCAATTTCAGTCGGTTCCAAAGAAGAAGAAACGTTTGGTCGGTTTGGGTCGTCGAGCCCGGTCGGTTCCTCCTTCAGCACCACAGCCCTATGTTGATCCAGAAGGGCTTATGGACCAGTTGAAGGACAAAGATGACCGCATAGCTGCGTTGGAGCAAAAGATGGCGGATCAAGAAGCGAGATGGGAGGCAACGAGGAAGCAGAACGAGCAAATTATGGAGATGATGAAGAGGATGTACCCGAACGAGCAGTTCCCGTAGTTTCCTTTTTTTTTTCAAAAACTCTGAATATTTTATTTTGATTTGTACAACTTTGAATATTATCTAATATGTTTTCTATTTCAATTTTAATTTTCTATTTTCGAATTTCAATTAAAATAAATAAATTTTTAGTTTTTAAAAAAAAATATTTTTGGGAATATTCTGAGGAAGTGTATCCCTCGGGATATTCCGAGGGACATATGTCCTCGGAATATCCCGACGGATACACTTCCTCGGAATATTCCGGCGGCTATGGTTTCTCGGAATATTCCGACGGCCGAAGTTCGTCGGAATATTCCGATACCTCTTTTCTCTCGGAATGTTTCCGAGGACCGTTCCATCGGAAAGATCCGAGGAGATACCGACGAACAGTCCTAAGAAATGTTTCATCGGAATGTCCTCAGAATCTTTAATTCTCGGTATTCCCTCGGAATTTTCCGAAGAAATTCCGAGGAAATTTTACTTTCCGACGAGCAATTTCCGACGACCATTCTCGTCGGTATGTCCTCAAAATACCGTTATTCCGAGGACATACCGACGATATTTGTCGTCGGAATCCCGGTGTTTTCTTGTAGTGACGTAAGGCTGATCCTGAGTTTTAAAAGTTGTAATTGATTTAGTAAAAATTTCAATAAAAAGATATTTTTACAAATTTAAAGGTTTATGTTTATATAATTTTCTTCAAAAAAATTTAGGAACTATAGAAGTCAATGTGTTCATTCAGTTTTGTACAGGGTCCATGGACGACTAGTAGTGCGACTCAATAAGAAGGTATACATAAAACACACAGTTTTAGGTTGTATTTATGTAGGTTGGAGATCATTTCTAACTCTATGTACTTTTGGTTTGCTCCATATATATGTCGGTTATTTTTTTCTCATCATGAACTGTACGATTAGTAATAATATATAGATCCATCATCCATGTGATGAGCCTAAACGAACTATTCTTTCTTTATTCAAGAGTATGAAAAATTATGTATATTTTGTTGAATTTTTCAAATAAATATTTTAGTTATATTAAACCAGAAATATTTATACAATAGATGTTCTATTAAATTTAGAGGTATCAATTTAATTTCATCAAATCAATTTTTTTGAAAGCCTTTGTTATTCTTAATTAAGTTTCCTTAGATAGGCAAGTGATGTATCCAACCAAACCATTTGCTCAAGCTTTCCTCAAATGAGTTATTTTCTATTCGGCTTCGGTTGTTATATCTCTATCCATATATTATATATAACATCAATTTAAATACATATATAAGTAAAAATGGTCTAAGCTAATCATTATCAAAATATGAATAATGGAGTAGGGTTATCATACACTACAAGAAAACATATTTTTTACGAGGACAATATTCGTTGTAAATTCGTCGTAAACGGGGTTTTACGACGAATTAACCTCGAAATACGTTTCGTTGTAAAACATCCGTCGTAACGGAGATTTCGTCGTAAACGACTTGTTATGTTTACGACGAAAATAATTTCTCGTAAAGCGCAGGACAAGGTTTCGTCGTAAACGCGACGTAACATTTCGTGGTAAACTCCATGTAACCCTTTCGATGTAAAGCAGACCTAAATACTTTCGTTGTAAAGAACACGTAAACCTTTTGATGTAAAACCCTCGTAAATCTTTCGACGTTAATCACTCGTAAAAATTTACATGGAGTTTGCATCGATTCTTATTATTAATATATATATTGAATTTATTTTGAACTTATTTAATATTCGGAATTTAAAATAATTTAAATTTTAAAACGAAATATGAAAATGAAAAACATATTTTAAAAAAAAACATTTAAAAGTCATACAATAATATTTAAATTCATAATAGAAATAGAAATATAAAAAAAACTACATATTCTCGAAGTAGTCGGTGGGGTTGCTCGGCTGTTGACGGGTTGGATCGGACTCTTGGGGATCTCGTACTGGCAACCCAAGAG
>NC_027756.1:21518832-21519734 GCF_000695525.1 Brassica oleracea var. oleracea
ACGAACCTGCTGGCTATCCATTCGAGCTTTCATCTGAGCAGTCTCTTCATCCCATCTCGAAGTGTATGATGAAGTTGCTCTTGCAACTTCGTTAACAGAGCATATACCGACTATCAGTCCCTTCTTTTTAGGAGCCACCTATAAAATCAAAACATATATTAATATAGTTAATTATGTTAAAATATTAAAAATAATGTAAACAAAAATTTTAAGTTGTACCTCTTCGAAGATTCTGTCGGCCTCTTCGGTCGACAATGTGACGGGTAATCCATCGGGAGACTCCTGGGTTAGTTGCGTCTCCCGTTCTTCAATCCGAGCAGCCACTGCTTGGAAGAGTTTCTCAGATGCAGGATCCACAAAAACTCCGCCGGATGTGGCGTGAGTCATCTTGAATAGGTCAGACAGAGATGGTAAGACTCGCGTCTTCTCGAACTACAAAAAAAAATTTAAATTAAATGTTAAAAATTATATTACGTAAACGCGACGTAATATTACGACGAAGTTACCAGGTCCGCGTTTTTTGATTTACAACGAAATTACGTCGAAACGATTTACCAAACTTTTCCGATTACGGCGAAGTTACCATGTCCGCGTTTTTCCATTTACGATGAAGTTACCAGACCCGTCTTTTTCCATTTATGAAGAACTTACGTAGAATCGAACCATTAACGACGATTTTACAACGCTTAACCCTAAACACCGAGAATGAAATCCCTAAACCCCAAAGTCACATATCATCTAACATCATATTTTCTTCTCTATTACTTCTTGCTCTTTCTCCAACTTAAACTCTAAAACCCTAAAACTCCAAATAAATTTTTAAAAACTAAAGAAATACATATTATATAAAACATCATTTGTTACACATACATTAAGATGGTAAAAAACAATATTTCTTTAAA
>NC_027756.1:21521266-21522125 GCF_000695525.1 Brassica oleracea var. oleracea
GTAATGTATTCATGATGTTCTCAAAAAAGTTATTCTCAATATGCATGACATCCAGATTGTGGCGTAAGAGAAGATCCTTCCAATAGGGTAGCTCCCAAAATATACTTTTTTTATGCCAATTGTGAGAGACAACATACCCATCAGGCATATTTCCAAGAACATGCCAATTTCCTCCAACCTTAACTGTTTCCTGAGCTCCGTAATAATCAATGTCTGCTTCGATCTGCTGGCCTGTGAGATATGGAGGAGGACTGTCTCTGACAATTTTTTTTGTGCCAAAACAATGTCTTATTTCTTCTGTACGGATGGGCAAGTGGAAGAAAGCGACGATGACAATCAAACCAACAACTCTTCCTACCATTCTTCAGTTGAAAAGCATCTGTCGATCCAAGACAATATGGACAAGATAATCTTCCATGTGTTGTCCAGCCAGACAACATCCCATAAGCAGGGAAATCACTTATCGTCCACAGCAGAACTGCTCGCATCGTAAAATTGTTTTTCAAGGAACAATCGTACGTCCTCACCCCTTCTGACCACAATTGCTTTAGCTCTTCTATCAACGGTTGAAGAAAAACATCAAGAGACCGTTTTGGATGCTTCGGCCCAGGGATTAATATGGTCAAAAATAGAAATTCTTGTTCCATGCACATATCCGGCGGTAAATTGTACGGCGTAAG
Organism: Brassica oleracea var. oleracea; assembly: GCF_000695525.1. Taxonomy (NCBI): domain Eukaryota; kingdom Viridiplantae; phylum Streptophyta; class Magnoliopsida; order Brassicales; family Brassicaceae; genus Brassica; species Brassica oleracea. The sequence continues at coordinate 21,521,947 of NC_027756.1, forward strand.
AATGACTGGCCACAAAGAATATTGTCTACCAGACATTCCAAATGGACTAAATCCATCGGTGCATAACCCAAGATAGACATTCCGAATATTTGTAGCAAAATCTGCGTGTACCTTGTTGAAATGTTTCCACGCTCTTGCGTCTGATGGATGTGCAACCTCACCATCTCTCTGGACATGTT
>NC_027756.1:21523079-21548399 GCF_000695525.1 Brassica oleracea var. oleracea
TGAAATATAACAACGATTTTACAAGGAATCTTTTACATGGATTTTACATGGTTTTAACATAATATTTACAACGACTTTACGACGAAATTAGGTAAGTTAAAGCACATTGAATACACGTTTTCACCTAAATATAACGGTAACATGTTTCGTTGTAATATCGATGTAACGATTACGACGTATTTCTCATTCCACGTACTTTCGTCGTAAACTTACATGGATTTTACGACGAAACCATTTCCTCGATAATTTACATGGAGTTTACGACGAAATTTGGTCTCCTCGTAACTGCGTTGTAAACACCATGTAAATTTACGAGGAAAGATTTTCGTCGTAAATCGTCGTTGTTATGGAAACGTTTTCTTGTAGTGATATGACTTCAGTTTGTCAAGTACTCACTCACTCGCAAGTAGCCTCAACATCAAGAAGTTCTTTTACCAAAAAAAACATCAAGAATATATATGATGAGAAAAAGCAATCAAGGAAGAGGTGGTTCCTTAGTTCTTAGGGAGATTTGGAAAAATAAAGAAATTTTTTTAACATTTTGTCTTTATACATTTTTCAACTTTTGTTATTTTTATTTTTTTAAATACCATTAACTGAATAATAAAATTTATAAATTTCAACTTTTGTTATTTAAAAAATACCATTAACTGAATTTTAAAAATATTTTAAATAAGCGATTATGTTTAAATTTTTTTAATAAATATAAATTATTTAATGTGTCTGTAAGAATTAAATGAGAAAAGAATAAAAATGGAAAGATATTCTTATAAAAAAAATTCTCTACAATTTAAAAAATAATAATTTAGAAAAGAAAGTTGATGCAACCATTTTTAACTTTAGTTTTATAAACTTGATAAAACATGACTGATAATTTTCGTAATTGTAGATATAAATTAAATGTAATTTCCCGCATAATATACATCAATAATATCACAAACCAATCTCTCATTCTTTTTCTAAGGCAAAGACATCTAAATAGTGGTGGGATGCTGTGGACAGAAAGATTGGTGCGAAAATAGGCCAAGAACCGTGATATCCCAATGGTTGCCTCACATGGTATTAAGAGCCATGGAGGGTTTTCTTGAGTTTACACTTGTTATATCCCAACCAATTACTCAGTTGTTCTTTTGTTATATTACCAGAGGTCAAACAGTTGTGAATAGCTAACCATGTGGTAGCGGTATTTTGAAGTAGCATATTTTAAATCACTCTTCTATATCATTATGTTTTAGGATTCCCAATAGGATTCCCTTGTCCGGACGAGGTAGTCCAAGTGATAGGACGGGTCTGTGGTGGCAACCACCATCCGGGTTCGATTCCCTCCCTATGCGGAAACTACCCTGCCTCTTCTGGACACCAAAGCGGTACTGGGTTCGATCCAGCCAAGGTAAAGCCCTCCCGGGTGAAGTGGACCGCTGCCTGACCGGACCCAGGGAAATGACCCGCGAAGCGGGGAACCCCTGGATTATCAAAAAAAAAAAAAAAAAAGTTTTCAAATCTGTTTTGAATAAAACTCTATTTGAAATTCATCGTCTGCACTATTCCACAAGGGCACACATCTTCGCCTTGCTCTCCATGTTTCAACTTCGCAATTTTCACTTCAATCTCATTCAGAATGGATGGTTGATTTATAATTTCGTTTGTGGCGATTTTTAAGACTGGCTATCATAGCTTGAGCAGATATGTCCATATGTCTAATTGTCTATGTAGCCTTTTGAACTCATTATCTTATAGTCTACTTTTTTCCAACTAATAATTATTTCAGAAGAATGATTTTTGTATTGACAATCTGGACTTTGTAAAAAAAACTTTCTGGATGCTTGTTTAATTTTTTTTCCCAGACATATGAGTTTCTGCATACACATTGTTCTTTGCTGCTGAGAAAGTATTTTAAAAATGGATTTGTGCTTGAGATTAACTTATCCCACATCATCGACCACGATACTATTTGAATAATGAAACCAACTTAATAAAATACTTTTTCATATTAAAAGGAAATAAAGTGAAACTTACTTTTAAAAAAATTAAGAGGTGGTCGGATAAAAATTGGGGAAATATAAACAAGGTATTATCTAGACACTAATACATCTCTATAATATTATAAGTCAATTTCAATATGTCGCACTCATGTTAATTCTTACGATGATTAAATACATAAACACCATTAATGAATTTAAAATATTATATCTAATTACAATTAATAATTTTTCTATTTAGTAGTTTTTTAATTAGATTTTAATTTAATTTATTTTTCAATAATATATATATATATATTAAAAAGGAAAAAGTTTACAAAATCTTTTTAAAAAAAATTCTTAATACATAATCTAATAATATTATTTGAGAAGTCAATTTTATACGTTTCACTCTCACGTTAATTCTAACTACGGTCAATTACAATGAATCAAGTACATCTAATTGTTATTACTAAAAAATCTTTTTTATTTTCTCTTCCTTTTGTTTTTACTTTTTCCTTTTTATTTATATTGTTTCAAATCTCTATCTCTATAATGTTATTCGAAAAGTTAGTTTTATTTGTCATACTCACGTTAATTTTTGTGAAGGTTAATAATAGAGGTACCCTTAATGAAATAAAAATATTATATGTAATTGTCATTATTTATAACACTGATTTCCTTTTTTTTTTGGTAAAGCTATATTATGATCCGAATTATTTAAAACTAAAAGTAAAGAATAGATTATTTTTTAAAATATTTTAATTATTTGTGAAAATATTATCGGTGAATTATGTTTAGATATTTTTTGAGTCTGTCATCACTTTATTTTTTCTTATTACAAGACAAGAAATATCATATTATAAAACATATTACGAAAATATATATACACAACCTGGATGATGAACTAAACTAAATATAATGACCACAACTTTGTTCGACTTTTAGCCTAATCAAAATCACAAATATTTTATTAATTTGCAGAAAAAATTGTAACTAAATATAAGTAACTTGACCTATCTAAATTCATATATCTAACTAACTAAAATAGTGACATATTATTATGTGTAATAGTATTCTGTTTATTTTTTGTACATATGAATTAAAGAATGACTCAAAATTTATAGATTATTATCTGCAATAATATTTTATTCACTTCTTATACGTATAAATTAAAGAATGACTCAAACTTATAAATAATTAAAATGAAGTATTAACCCATTATTACAGCTAGGAACCAATTACCATTTTAGTTTATATTATTTTTATTTGCCTTTCCAAATAACATTTCCAAATAACACATAGAAAATTATAAACTTCCAAAAGTCTATCATAAATCAAAGACACCAAACTATATGGAATAGGCAAAATTAATCAAAAATTTACCTAATTTCAAATCAAAAAGTTATGAACAATAAATACAATAAATAAATCCAAATAATAATTAAACCAATCAAATATGTTACACCTAAAATTACATATCTAATTAAAATAATTGCATAATATTGTTTAAAATAATGAAATAATAATACAAATAAATTATTATAATTTATTTGTTTTGTGAATATTTAAATATGTGCATATGTACGGAAGAATCACCTAGTTAAGTAATATTTAGTAATAAATCAACAAAAAACTAAAACATGATTTGTTGTTGATCATTCTCTTTCAGAAAATATCAAAACAAAATTTAAATACTACTACATTAGTTATATTGAAAATGTAAGAATAAAAGGAATATATCTAAATTGAGTTTTTTATAGAAAAAAATAGTTACGTATAATTAAAGTCCATAGTATTAAATAGTGACCACTAAAAGATTGAAATTTTGAGCCGACCTAGAATATCTCAGATATGTAGTGTTTGGAGATATCCGGAAAAGAAAAAGCAATAATTAATTAAAGAAAAGCCAGTGCGGCGTTAACATGTTTAATCACATGATTATTATAATCTCATCAGAGCAGTTGAGATCCAAATCATCCAATAAAAACATTATAAATATTAGATAATTCGTGTACATATAACAAAAAACATGTATGTATTGTTTCTATACGTATACTACTTCCCTCTCACCTTTTAACTTATATATCATCAATCAACAGGAAGAAGGATAATATCTTCTTTAACATCGGCGAAAATGTCGACTGTAATCGACGCGGCGATGCCGTATAGACTTCTGGAGGAGGCGACAGGTTCTTCTTCGGAAGGAGAATCGAGCCCCGTCGACGCCGTTCTCTTCGTCGGGATGTCTCTGGTGCTCGGTATAGCATCGAGGCATTTGCTTCGCGGGACGAGAGTTCCGTACACCGTCGCGCTCCTCGTCATCGGGATTGCTCTCGGATCTCTCGGTTCGATTTCGATCCTTCCTTTGGTGTTTACTCTCGCTATAAGCTATTTTATCATGAAATTTGAAAAGTTCATCGAGTAGTTTCTTCCCCGATAGCTGTTAAAAGTCAACGCATCGAAGCTTGTTTGATCTCAATTTTGGTTTTGGTTGTTTTCAGAGTATGGAACTCACCATAATCTTGGGAAGCTTGGGCATGGGATTCGTATATGTAAGTTGTTGATTTTAACTCAATGGTGAGCTTTGTTGTTCAATTTCTCATTTACTTACTATTTACAGGGAACGAGATTAATCCTGAACTGCTTTTAGCGGTGTTTCTTCCGGCTCTGCTTTTCGAGAGTGCCTTCTCCATGGAAGTTCACCAGATCAAGGTTTCTGTTTTTCCTTTAGTTTCCTGCTGTAGTCAGGGCCGGTCCTGAGGTTTATGGGGCTTACTAAATCATCAATACATCTATTATCTTTGATGAATGATCTTTACATATGTAATCAAGCTGTAAATAGATGCTAATTGTGCTGGTTCTTGTGATGGAACTATTGTAGAGATGTATTGGACAAATGGTGTTACTTGCTGGCCCTGGAGTTCTCATTTCAACCTTTTGTCTCGCTTCGCTTGTTAAGGTTTGTGGTAGAGTTTCATTTAGTAGCGGCTGACAGAAGAATCAATCAATCATATAAGGTTAGTATGGTGCTATTTGCAGCTCACGTTTCCGTATAGCTGGGACTGGAAGACGGCGTTGTTGCTTGGTGGACTCTTAAGTGCCACAGATCCTGTTGCTGTCGTTGCTTTGCTTAAGGAGCTTGGTGCTAGTAAGAAGCTAAGCACTGTTATTGAAGGGGAGTCCCTGATGAATGATGGGTAATCATGTCAATATTTGCTAATCTTTTGTCATACTCTGGTTGTTTCATCATAACTTTGTGATTTTTCCAGGACGGCAATTGTGGTTTTCCAGTTGTTCTTAAAGATGGTTATGGGGAATACTTCTGACTGGGGCTCTATTATCACATTTCTGATTAGAGTCGCACTTGGAGCGTAAGTCCTGATCTTTTCCTCTTTTAATGAGATATCCAGTTGTTGTGTTCTTAGCATCATAAACGTTATGGCTTTGTCTGTTTAGTGTGGGGATCGGTCTGGCTTTTGGCATTGTCTCGGTTCTTTGGCTCAAGTTCATATTCAACGACACAGTCATAGAGATCACTCTTACGATTGCAGTCAGCTACTTCGCATATTACACTGTACGTCTTGCTGTAGACCTTAAAATCTTGTGCCAATATATTATTTTTGTAGTACAAATAAGAATTAGCTTCTGTGCCACAGGCTCAAGAGTGGGCTGGGGCTTCTGGTGTTTTGACGGTGATGACTTTGGGCATGTAAAGTCCAGCTATCTCATTTTTTCCTTTCTTTTGTCAGCATGTAAGAAGGCTCTTGTTATATAATAATAACTGTAACAGGTTTTATGCTGCGTTTGCAAGGACAGCATTTAAAGGTGACAGCCAAAAAAGTTTGCATCACTTCTGGTATTTCTAAAGCTTATGGAATTGGAATTTTTCTGTTTAGCATAATACTATGGAAAAGGTGCAAGTCAGATTTTCTTGGTACATTGTGCAGGGAAATGGTCGCATATATTGCAAATACTTTGATTTTTATCCTCAGGTAAAGCTACAAGCATATATAGATTCATCTCATGCTTGGGCAACCCTAAGAAATAAGCTCATGGGTAGCAAAAAGCTATTTTACTCCACTCTATCTTTAGCCACTGCTACAGTATAAGTTGCTTCTCATTTTGTTTTGTAGTGGTGTTGTCATTGCTGAAGGCATTCTCGACAGCGATAAGATTGCCTACCAAGGTACCATTTAATGTTGAAAGTTTGCGGTATACTTTCTTTACTAAAGTGAATTCTGTTAGATTATATGAACGTAGTTTCTGTCTAAAATTTATCACGCCAATTATGTATAGAAGCTGAGTATCAAATCATTGCTCTTTTCCACCTGTTTTATTCTATTACCGTGAACAGACCTCTGTTTACATGGTATTTGATTCTCGACAGGTCAATTGTTTCTTTAGCATCAATTGGTGTAAAAAGAAAAAACACTTGCATCATTGGTTTGAGGAAAGCAATGTAGTATAATTGCCACTGTGCCAGGACTTAACAATGTGGTCTTTCACCAGTCGGTTGATTATTAAGTAGATGTGAGATTTAGTGTGCCAGGAACATGCCCGCGTAAGGTGCATTTAAGAACTCTCTATGACCCATGTTTTTTACAGGGAATTCATGGGGATTTCTTTTTCTACTATACTTTTACGTCCAAGTATCACGTTGTATTGTTGTTGGAGTTCTATACCCATTGCTATGTCGTGTTGGCTATGGGTTGGATTGGAAAGAAGGCATTATACTAGTATGGTCTGGTTTGAGGGGTGCAGTGGCGCTCTCACTTTCTTTATCTGTGAAGGTTAGTTTTCAAGAACATTGTCAATCTTGTTCTTGTGTCTCTTGAATTTATTTTGCCACATTGCTTCAGTCTTGAATTAACTTATTCTTAATCATTTGATTCAGCAATCAAGCGGAAATTCATTTCTCAGCAGGGAGACAGGAACATTGGTAAGTTCAGAAAATTGTCTGCAAGGTGTTATGCCTAAATGAATTATAGAAGACTTATCTTTTCGGTCTCTTGATATTCTCAGTTCTTTTGCAGTTTATTTTCTTCACAGGTGGAATTGTGTTTCTAACTCTGATAGTTAATGGTTCCACTACCCAATTTGCTCTGCGCCTTCTTCGAATGGACGGTTTACCAGCCACAAAGGTCATAATCTTTTCACAGACTTCATTTCCAACTTAAGTATGAAATGCTTAAACCCTTTTATTTATTCGAAATTCTCCTTTTTTTTTGTTGACAGCTACGAATCTTGGATTATACAAAGTATGAAATGCTGAATAAGGCCTTACAAGCGTTTGAAGATCTAGGAGACGATGAAGAGCTAGGACCTGCTGACTGGCCTACAGTTGAAAAATATATTTCAAGCTTAAAAGATTCAGAAGGGGAACAAGTTCATCCTCACAGTGGCTCTAAGACTGGAAATCTTGACAGTACGAGTTTAAAGGACATACGTATACGATTCTTAAATGGTAACTATCATGTCATTTTCGAACCAATTACACTATCCCATTAGTCAAATTATTTACCCTTAGTTCAATCATCAGGTGTTCAGGCAGCTTACTGGGAGATGCTTGATGAGGGAAGAATATCTGAAAGTACAGCTAATATATTGATGCGGTCAGTGGATGAGGCCTTGGATCGGGTTTCTACGGAGTCTTTATGTGACTGGAGAGGTCTAAAAGAGCATGTTAAGTTCCCCGGTTACTACAATTTTCTTCATTCTAAACTTATCCCAGGGAAGTTGGTCATATACTTTGCTGTTGAAAGACTCGAATCTGCATGCTACATTTCCGCTGCATTTCTTCGCGCACATACAATTGCGAGGCAGCAACTGTATGATTTTATAGGTATGTATGACTGGACCATCTTTGTTGATCTATCAGAGATATTGTTTGCAAGTACCCTACTTTTGTCTCTTAGTTATCTTTCTTCTTTATACAGGGGAGAGTAGTATCGGCTCAACTGTAATCAAGGAGAGTGAAACCGAAGGAGCAGAAGCTAAAGAGTTTTTGGAAAAAGTTCGATCTTCACTTCCTCAGGTTGATAGTCGTGTCACTTATTTATGGTGATTTATCTTTTTCGCGATGAACCACATATAATCTTTGATCAACTTGGTGTGTAGGTTCTCCGTGTTGTGAAAACGAAACAAGTAACATATTCAGTGCTGAATCATTTACTCGAATACATTCAAAACCTTGAGAAGATTGGCTTGTTGGAAGAAAAAGAAATCGCTCATCTTCATGATGCTGTCCAGGTACCAAATGAAAGAATCATATTCTTTCAACACATGGTCATGTCTCTTTTTTCTAATTTTACCTCTCTCTCTCTCTCTCTCTCTCTCTTTGCGCAGACTGGCTTGAAGAAGCTTTTGAGAAACCCTCCAATAGTAAAACTTCCAAAGTTAAGCGACCTGATCTCCTCACATCCGTTATCTGGTGCTCTTCCTGCTGCAATATGTGAACCTCTAAAACACTCGAAGAAAGAAACAATGAAGCTGCGTGGTGTGACGCTTTATAAAGAAGGTTCAAAGCCAACTGGAGTCTGGCTTATTTGTGACGGTATTGTTAAGGTAAACCCAAAACTTAGTCATAATATCGAAAGGTTCATGATCTCCTTCATCACTGAAAGTTATCATGATAAATCATATTACAGTGGAAAAGCAAAAGCTTAGGCAACAATCACTCGCTGCATCCAACTTTCTCTCATGGTAGTACATTGGGACTCTACGAAGTCCTCACTGGGAAGCCATACATGTGCGACATGGTTACAGATTCTGTGGTTCTTTGCTTCTTTATCAGTAGTGATAGAATACTAGCTTTTGTACATTCGGATTCTACCATTGAAGATTTCCTTTGGAAGGTACGTCTCTATATAAATCCATTAAAGAGAAACATCCTCTCGTGATTGTCAACTTCTTTCCTGTTTCTTCTTTCTCCAGGAAAGTGCATTGGTGCTTCTCAAACTCCTGCGTCCTCAGATATTTGAAAAAGTGGCAATGCATGAACTACGAGCCCTTGTTTCAGCTGAAAGCTCAAAACTGACAACATATGTATCTGGAGAATCAATCGACATCGATTACAACAGCGTCGGTTTGTTATTAGAAGGATTCATAAAACCAGTTGGTATCCAAGAAGAGCTTGTACCATCTCCTGCTGCATTGCTACCTTATAACGAGAATCAAAGCTTCCGTAACGCATCAGAAGCTTCAGGTAAACAAAAAGTCAACACAGAATACAAAGAAGAATCAAACCCTCTTATCAAAAACTGTGTGTTTGGTGTTTTGATCACAGGTATCATGAGAGTTAGTTTCTCAAGACAAGCAACACAATACAGTGTGGAGACAAGAGCAAGAGTAATCAGCTTCAACACTGGAGCATTTGGAGCTCATAGGACTCTACAACGAAAACCATCTTCGTTGTCATCGCAAATTGGGACAAGCTCCGAGCACCAGCTCCAGAGATCATCTAGTAAAGAACACAGAGGTCTCATGAGCTGGCCTGAAAGTATTTACAAAACTGAACAACAAGAAGAGATCAATAGAAAGGCGTTAAACTTATCTGAACAAGCAAGACAACTTAGCATTTTCGGCAGCAAGGTAAAAAAGATAACACACTTTGAGATGAGTTATGAGATTGTTAACTTCTCGACTAACAAGAAACGTTCTGAATCAGGTTAATCTGTTCACAAGGAGTGCAAGTTTCGGAGGGATCATCAACAACAAGCCACAAGATAACGTATTGTACAAGAAACATCCATTAGACGCAGCGAAATCAGAAAGCTCCATGGCTACCAGGGAGCAGGTTGAGACCAGGAAGTTTGTGTCTCAGCTTCCTGCACACGTAGCCTCAGCAGAGAGCAGCACAAGAAGGAAACCAATGGCGGAGTCGAGCGATGATGAAGAGGAAGGAATCATTGTGAGGATCGATTCTCCGAGCACAATCGTTTTCAGGAATGATATGTGAGGGCATTGAGATGTTTTGTAACATAATAAAAAAAGAAGAAAAATGTTAGCTTACAGAGTTATTGTGCAAAAGAATAAAAGGCAAAACAACAGACGCTGTTTTGATGAAGGTTTGCTAGAAACATTGACAAATCCACAGACAACGATCTTTTTGTATGCTCTTATATATTTCCATGTTATTTATTCAACATATCAAGGTTTTTTTTTTTCTGTCAACTAACAAATGGTGAGTAGATGGGGGAAGTAATGAAAGTCTAAAAGTTATGTTGGTTGAGAACTATATTTTAAAAAAATTAACGTATTTATATACCCATAAATTAGGTACTATAAAATTGTATTTATTTAAATTTATTCAAATTACCAATGATGAGATCATAATTAAAGAAAATTTGAAACCAAAAATAATCAGAGCAGCATGAAAGAAAAGGGTTTCAAAGGTAGCTTAATTAGAGATAAAAACAACAAAATATTAACTCATTAAACTTTATTAGCAAATCTTGTTCTTGTTAGTCTTCTTTGTCTCCACAACCTTCTTCCAATATGCCGTAACTTCCCTCGTCGTCTCCTCCTCCGTCTTCTTAACACATTTAGCTTTTCCATTAGCCATCTTGGCGTGAACCTTCGCCGGAAGTGTATCGAGCTCGCGAAGAACCTTCTCAAAGTCTGCGACCAATCTCTCAGCTAAGGTTCGAGAGAAATCTTCTCGAATCACCACTCGGATGACGGTGACGTGTTCTGCATCCGCGGGCATCGTGTAGGCCGGAACGATCCACCCGAAGCGGCGGAGAGTTTCGGCCACTTCGAACTCGTCGTGGCGGCTACTGTCTTTTAGAGAAAACGCCACCAAAGGAACACCGTTTTCTTTGGAGACAATGTTGAAACGTCCCGTTTTCTCTAATCCTTCTCTTAAGACCATCATGTTTTCGCGGCAATTATCCATCACGTTACGATATCCCTAAACCCACAAAAATTTATCAATCAATAGTATTACTTTACGAAGTTAAGCATGATAATATATTTTACTCAGTTATATGTAGTTTTCAGCAAGACCAGTACAACATTTTGGGGACTTTGAGACTACAAAAAGCTATATATTTTAAAAAAGTTTTACTAAATTTTCTCTTTTAAAAATTTAGAAATAATATTTTTGAACATTTTATAATATATACACAAAATATCTTAAAATTTCAACCTAATAGTTCAAAAAAAAAAAGTTGAAGAAGTTTTGGAGATTTTATCGGAAGAACATCGGATTAGACGCAGAATGGTCGCACCACTTGTTCCCTCCTAAACCAGCACTGTTCAGTCATTTTGAGTTACTAACCTCGAATCCAAGACGAATCAGCTGGTAGTACTGAGCAATCACTTGACTCGAACCTAGTTTATACAAGCATTAACAAATCATTAGTTATGCATACAATATATAATATGATTTTTATATAATATAGAAATGTTAGTGCAATATGCTACCTTTGGAGAAGTTGAGAGTGAAGGTGGGTTGATCAGCGCCAAGATAATTGATGTGGAAGATAAGTTCTTCAGGCAGATCAGAATTGGTTCTCCACACAACCCAACCGATTCCGGCATAAACCAAACCGTATTTGTGACCACTCACATTTATGCTCTTAACCAATGGTAACCGGAAGTCCCACTCCAGCTCCGGATACAAGAACGGTGCAATAAACCCACCACTCGCTGCATCCACGTGAATCCCCGTATCCCATCTGCGAATTAAAGAAAAAAATTTAAAAACCGGACGTGAACCGGTTAAAATCGATTAATTACTAGCTACATGTTAGTTTAATTACCCGGTTAGCTTGTTTTTCTCGACTAGGAGGTCGTTGAGGAGCTTAACGTCTTCGAACTCTCCGGTTAGCGTCGAACCTAGAATGGCTGCTACACAAATGGTGTTCTCGTCTACCATTTCGACTGCCTTTTCAGGGTCCATCACGTAGTATCCTTCTCTTAGCTTCACTTCCTTAAGCTCCACCTCGAAATACCTTGCGAATTTCTCCCAGCAAACCTATATTAAACCGGATATTAGTAAACCATAGACCTTAACCGGAAATATCATCTTTTGGTTTAATATTTCAATTCTCTGGTTGGTTTAGCTCTGTAATTTGCGAAAGAAAAAAAGAGAACTAAGACTCAATTAGAATTTTCTGGTTTGGGGTTTCAGCTTGCGGTTTAGATTTCTGTTTCAAGATAGAGAAATAAAGAGCTAAACCGGTTTAATCTTGTGCTTTGGTTTACCTGAACATTAGCTCCGGTTACGATATTGGGCTTATCATAAGGAAGCCCTTGGGCCTTACGCTTATTCTGCCACTGTCTCTTAAAAGCCAACCCGGCCAACATAATCGCCTCCGACGATCCCACGGTGCCAACACCAACCGCAGCCTCGCCGTCATCGAGCGGCGCGTTAAAGAGACGCGCAATCATGTTGACGCATCGGTTCTGAAGCTCGGTGGTGACAGGGTACTCGTCCATGTCAACGTAGTTCTTGTTGATGGATTCCATCATGAGCTTGTCACACTCTGGCTCCATCCACGTGGTTACGAAAGAGGCTAGGTTTAGCCTAGGGTTACCGTCGAGCATTAGCTCATCGTTGATGATCTGATACGCTGCTTCCTTAGGGATAGAGTTCTCAGGCATCTCGAATCTGATGATGATGAAAACATTAGGTTAAAAATATAAAAGCATATTAACGACGTGACAAGTCATGCAATGAAACGTTACTATTAGTTCCATGCAATATTTCATAGCTCATATTCTCACCGTGGGAGAGAGTTGCGGACGTAACGAGAAGCAAAAGTTGAATAGATTGAAACATCAGTTGTTTCAGAAGCTGTCTTAGACAAAACCATCTTCTTTCAATTCACTCGAATTGTCTATGCAAACTTTGAATGATATATGGGTTTGTAATGTTTATGTTTGTAGTTGAAGAATGTGTGGAATGAGAAGACGATAAACAAATGGTTTATATAGTGGAAGAGAATGGTTCGTTTCGTTTCGTTTTGCGACGTGAGAGGAAGCATCTATGGTCTTCGTTTATGGGCTCCTTTGTAACTTTTCTCCTACCGATGACTTTTCATTAATATTATAATATCAAAGACCAACGAATCATTGCTTTCAAAAACTGCATGAGTATTATAATTAAATAAAATAATAACAGTTGACCGTTAAACGAAACTTTAATCTAGTGATTTAGAGATTTCTACTATCATATTTCAATTGGTAAATCCTAAGCATTTTAAATGGTAAGAAAATGATATTTGACATGTCTTAACAATTAATTAGTCCATATCTCATGTTTTTTTCAGCATCAGATTTACGTTGTAGAAAAATTATATTTATGATAACGTACAAGTATAAAGTATAATTGATGGCAACGTGAAAGCTAAAATAAAAGTATGTATTTTGTCGACATCAAGGAAAATAAATTTGTTTATGTGTGGAATATAAACAAACATATTATTCTTATTTTTTGGCCAGCAAACAAACAATCCAGAGGCGAGAGGAAGGGCGTATTAAGCGACAAAATTAAGAATTGAAAATAGGCGTAGATCCAAAGATCATGAATAGGTTTTTTTTTTTTTTTTTGAGCAACACATCTGATTGAAGCGCAAGAATCTTACAGAGGCTGCTTTCGCTTTGACAAAAGACTTCTTGAACTGGATGGTGTGCAAGCAAATGTAAAGAATGCGTAGGAATTTGCTACTGTTAATGGGGCTTTTTCTCTTTCAGATGGTCTTAAGGCTTGTAGGAAGTCTTTAAGCAGTTTGAAGAAAATAGTGAATATGAATTCGAAAGATAGAATTACTCAAGCTCAGATTGCTCTGGAACAGGAACAGTCCGCTTTTCATCCTTCCATCCCTAGAATGCATTTTTTGAAGCGAGATTTGGCTAGGGCTTACAGAGATGAAGAGATGTTCTGGCTGCAAAAAAGTAAAGATAAGTGGCTAAAGTGAGGAGATAGAAACTCCACATTCTTCCATAACTCAGTTAAAGCCTCTCGGGCAAAAAATACCATTCATAAACTGTTGAATATGGAAGGAGTGGAAGTTTTCTCCGAAGCTGCTAAGGGTGAAGTGGTGGTGGATTTCTTTACCAACCTTTTCAGATCCTCCAACTCTGCACCTTTCACACAGTGGTTTAGTGATATGCAGCCTAGAGTAAACCTTCTGATGAATGAAGATATAACCCGCCCTGTTTCAAGGCTGGAGATTAAAGAAGCGGTTTTCTCAATAAACCCTGAAAAGGCTCCGGGGCCTGATGGTATGACAGGGCTATTTTCCAAAAAAATTGGGGAGTAATTGAAGACCAGGTGGTGAGAGAGGTTCAACGGTTTGTTGAAGAAGGCAGACTTCCTAAAGAATGGAATTATACCCATCTGTGTTTGATACCGAAAATTCCTGACCCGGAAGCCATTTCGAACTTAAGACCAATCAGTCTTTGCTCGGTGGCGTACAAGATAGTTTCCAAGATTTTGGTTTCAAGACTCCAACCGTGGCTTCATGATTTGGTCTCACCAACTCAGACTGCTTTTGTCTCCGAAAGACTTCTTTCGGATAATATAATGATAGCTCAGGAGTTGGTTCATTCTTTAGGAGATCCAAGAAGTGATGCTTCGGATTATATGGTGGTAAAGACCGACATGTCAAAGGCGTATGACAGAATTGAATGGGGTTATTTAAGATCCCTTCTGGTTGCTATGGGTTTTGATTTGAAATGGGTCAACTGGGTGATGAAATGTGTTTCAACGGTTACTTTTTCTGTGCTTATCAACGATCAACCTCATGGAATGATTACTCCACAGCGCGGACTGAGACAAGGGGATCCTTTATCGCCTTTTTTGTTTGTCCTTTGTACAGAAGGATTATCCCATCTGATGTCTGCAGCTGATAGAGAAGGAAGCTTATCGGGTTTTAGATTCGGCTTGCAGAGCTCTTTGATTAATCATCTGCTCTTTGCAGATGATTGTCTTTTCTCGTGCAGAGCAAATAAGGAACACAATGAGGTGTTGTTAAGGCTTCTTAAATGCTATGGAGATGCCACGGGTTAACTCATTAACCCTGCTAAATCATCGATCATGTTTGGCAAAGGGGTTTCGACTGAGGAGAAAACAAGAGTTAAGCAGACATTGGGCATCTTTGCTGAAGGAGGGGAGGCAAAATATCTTGGACTTCCTGAGAGTATGAAGGGATCTAAAGTAAAATTGTTTTCATACCTCAAGGAAAGAATGGGTAGGAAGGTTTCAGGATGGCACGCAAGAACTTTATCCCAAGGAGGAAAGGAAGTTCTGATTAAGGTTGTTGCCTCTGCCTTACCTGTTTCAGCCATGTTTGTATACAAGATTCCTAAGAGCCTTATCTCGAGCTTACATGGAGTTTTGGCGAATTTCTGGTGGAGCTCTGATGAGCAGAGAAGGAAGATACATTGGTTGTGTTGGGAGAAGATGTGCCTACCAAAAGAGAATGGTGGAATGGGCTTCAAAGATCTGGAGTGCTTTAACCAGGCATTATTGGCCAAACAGGCTTGGAGGCTAACTCATGATGTTGATTTTCTAATGTCTAGAGTTATGAAAGGAAAATATTATGAAGATATTGGCTTTCTTGATACTAAGTTGGGTAGTAGACCTTCATATGCTTGGAAATGTATTATCTATGGTAGAGACTTGTTGAAGCAGGGCATTAAGCGATCGGTGGGGAATGGTCAAAGTATCTACGTTTGGTCTGAACCCTGGCTAGAAGATGAAGATGAAGTATGCAGAGCTCCGATAAGAAGACAAAGATATCTAGATGTAAATCTTCGTGTGGCAGATATCATTGATCATCGGTCAGGAAGATGGAATAGCAGCAAATTGAATGACCTGTTTGTTCCTGGAGATGTTAAGATTCTACGGCGAAATCAACCTACTCTGACAGAGCATGACTCATGGATTTGGAGATTTTCAAGGAGTGAAATCTATTCGGTGAAGACTGGGTATGATCTTGCTTTTTTAAGGAATCATCAGGAGCTGTTAAGAGTACAGAATGCGAAACCATCTGTAATCCCTCTGAAGATGGAGGTGTGGAAGCTGTTGGCACCTCCGAAAATCAAAGTGTTCATCTGAAAAGCCTTATCAGGAGCAATTTCTGTTCTGGATTGTCTAGAAGCCAGAGGTATGAAGTGTGATAAAGTGTGTCAAACCTGTGGCAAGGATGGTGAATCAGTGAATCACGTTTTGTTTGACTGCACTTTTGCAAGACAAGTATGGGCAACTTCGGGCTTTCTACATCCTATTCAAGGTTTTTCTGATTCGTCTCTCTTTGCAAACATAAACCTTTTGATTTTGACTTGGAAAAGAATGTGTGGGATGGAAGACAATACACGATGTTTTCCTTGGGTCATTTGCTATCTATGGAAGAATAGGAATTCATTGATATTCGAAGGGCTTCTGTTTGAGAGTGATCAGCTCTGTAACAAGGCCATGGAGGAGTCAGAACTGTGGTATGAAGCGCAGGAATTGGAAGATACAGGGGAAGCGACTCGTAGGGAGTCAGTGGTGCAAAGAAGTACGGAGTGGATATCTCCCCCAAATAACATGGATAAATGTGAAGTTAGTGTTGTGTGGGAGAAGAAGAAAAAAGTTGCTGGGGCTGCTTGGGTTTTGATAAGTTCAAAGAGGGCAGGTTATACTTCACAGTCGACGCTCCTTTGGACTTGTGGAATCAAAAGATGAGGCTCATTATCTGGGTTTAATCTGGGCTGTTGAAAGTATGATTAGTCATCAACGCTCAGGGTCTACTTTTCATTTGAAGGAAGGGTTCTTGTTAAGGCAATTAACATGCCAAAAGCTTGGCCCTCTTTCAAATCTAAAACTGTGGTTATTAAGGGTCTCCTTACAAATTTTTTGGAGTGGAAGGTTGTCTTTGAATCTCAGGCTGCAGATAGAGGAGTCCGGCTTATAGCGGAGAGTGCTCTAGCAGTCAGTAGATTTCAATCCTATGTTGCCATTGGATATCCTAGTTGGTGTTCTCGGGCTGTTGACTTTGGTAATGGATTAGCATAGGTATAATGTAAAAATGATCCAGGTCTTCGTGGTCGTATATGATGTTGGATCTTTTGTAACTATGTTTATATATCAATGGAAATCCTTCGGTGAAAAAAAAAAAAGGTTAACCATACTTATTTGCGTCTTTTAATCTTTTTCATCTCTTTTACATTTATCTTATTAAAACTCATGTACAAATTATGTTTATTTGGAAACATGTATAGCAATTTTTTAAAGAAGTTTGTTTGGAAACATAGATTGTAGTTTTTTTCAAAAAGTTTGTTTGGAAACAAAGATTGCAGTTTTAAAAAAAAGTTTGTTTCAAAGCATAGATTGTAGTTTTAAAAAATAGGTTTGTTTGGAACATGGATAGCAGTATATTAAGAGGAAAAAAAAGTAATGGTCTTATATTTTTAAGAAAAATTGGAAGTCCATTATATTATGAGACACTATATATCTGGTACCTAATCGGGTTCGGTTCAGGTATGTTTGGGTTTCGGGTTTCCGGAGTCAAAGATTTCAGCCTCATTCTAATATTTCTAAATTTCAGTTCGGGTTCGGATTTTCGCGGGTTCGGTTCGAGTTCGGATAACCCATTTAAAAATTTTAAAATTCATTATATATTTATATACTTTAAATTTCTCAAAAACTATAAACAAAATAATATATTAAATATAAATTTGAATAACATATGTCAGAATACCTAAACTTAACATATAAATTATTTTAGTTCAAATATTTGGATAGAGAATCAATAATTATTTTAAGTATTTTTGGTGTTTTAAGTATACTCTTACTATTTTATATATTTACTATTGATTATTTGTATATATTTTCAAGTATTTAAATCAACTTAAAAGTATCATATATATTCTAGATGTTTTATATATATTAAAACTAAAAATAATTAATATATATAAGTATATAAATCTATTTCGGATACATTCGGGTCTCCGGAATACTTCGGTTCGAATCGGATTCGGTTCTCCAAAAACTAAAATTTTGAATAATTCGGATATTTAATCAATTTCGGTTTGGGTTTGGTGCTACTTTCTCGGATCGAGATCGGTTCGGTTCTTCAGATTCGGGTATTTTGCCTAGCCCTTATATTATTGACATGAAAACAAATAGAAACATATTTTTGAAAAATATATCCGCGCGGACGCGCGGATCAAACTCTAGTATAGATTATAAAGGGTATCATGCATGCATAACAATCGTGGTTCGGTTCTAATAATAACAAAAATATATAAATATATAAATATATATATATATAGATTTTTGTTATTGTTAACTGCGATGCGCAGATTCTTGTGTTACTATTCAAAGCCAAAAGCTTAATTAAAAGCTTTCTGCTTTTTTTCACATGCAAGATATATTACATTGTAGGAAAAAAAATCAATTACCAAAAAAAAATCAAATAATGAAATTAGCATTTTGATTTTAGCAGAATGAAACTAGCATCTTCAAATTGCATGTATATATATCAGATTGTGTTAAAAACAGAGAGTATATATCAGATAGAATTTGAATGTGGTTCTTTACATTAAAAGTATACAGCCGATAGAGAATCTGAACCCAGTAAAGTTTTGTTGCCGAAATCGAATTTTCTGAAACTACGTCCATTACCATTTTGAGTGTTTACATCAGTGTGAAACAGAGTAGATTCCTTGTCTACACGCGTAAGAAATAATCAAATTCTTTATGATCAGTACGTACTTGGCCTTGATTCGTATAGATGAATTTAACTGGAATCAGAGCTACGTTTTTGAACATTACGTTTCCTTTTGGTTGAAATTCAACACCATGTTAAAATGTTGAGTTAGAATTATCTTGTTTTTTTACCAATGTGGTTTTGGCACAGTGATTCTCTGGAAGCTCAGTTCCATGGGTTTGAACAGCGTTTGGAGGGGATTGGAGGGGAAGAAGGAACCGGTTCTTGTTCCTGATCTCAGGGATTAGTCGGGTCTTTAGGGCTCGGATGACCTGAGTCATTAAAAAAAAATTATTTTGATTTTTTTCTTTTAACATTTCCAAGATTGATCAGTTTATGAAAAAAATATGCATAGGGACTACGACATCTAATTTTCTTTTTGTGATGTTTGTTATTGCTGTGACGTTGCCAATACTACAATTTAGTTTGAACACCTGTCTGTATAAAAACTGAGGACCAAATTCCACCGTGTATTGGTAGTTTTGGTACCAACACTAAAAGGCATGTTTAATATTCGTCATTTTTGTACATATCTGTAAAGTATAGTTGAAAAAAATCAAATAAACGTCAAAACCATGACTGACCTAAACAAACTAAGTTAGCCAAAAATCAAGCCTCCCACAGGTTTAGACTAGGCTGGGCTTAGGTTAATCGACTATGTTAATCCACTATTGTTTTTTTGTCAAGGATTTTTAATCCACTATTGAAAAATGAAAATTACTACCTAATCCAACATTGTTTTCTTTTCTAGACTATATTTTGTTATTAATATTTATAGAAGTTTTGAATTTGAATTTCTAAATCAACGGTAGATTAATCTTTTTTACCCTTAATTATGTTAGTCAAACCCATACGCGATTTTATATCAGATAAATCCATTTGCTATTTCCTCATCTGCCCCAGAAAATAAACACACCCTTTATTCGAACCAACACATATCATTTTTCAAAATATTTAATCAAATGATACTTTTTGTAACAATATTTTATTTTGCAGAAAAAAATATCTGTTGTGTCATTTTAGAATACTAAGTTACTAACCGATCAAAAAATAGCATTGTTGACATCTAATTTACAACAATATATTTAAAGTTCAGCATCCGTTTTCATTACAGTTTTACAGGCATCATGGATGCGTTTCACGTATTTTTTTTTCCTGAAAGAGCACTATCCTATTACTCCCTCTGTTTGTTTTTTTATATGATATTTTAGTTTTAACACATAAATTAAGAAAAAAATTATTTTTACTAAAAGCATTTGATTACAACAAAAAAAGAATAATAAAAAATTACTAATCATTGCTATTCTGAACTAATAAGACAAAAACAATAACATATTAACATTTAATATTTTAATCATTTATTTTAATAGTTTTACATAAAAAGTTTTAAAATATCATATATATTTAAACAAAAACATTTTCTAAAACATTATATAAAAAAAAACGGGAGGAGTATTATTTTGTTTAATGTACTAGTCCAATTTTGTCCAAAAAAAAATCTACTACTAGTCCATTCAATTGATTTTTGGGGATTTTTTCATGAGTGGCCGTGGTACTTATACGTAATAACGAGATGGTACAAAGGGTATAACTGTCAGACAAAAAAAACAGAAAAAGTCGACCCATCAAGTCAACTCTAAACGCGCCAGTCAATTGGAACAGGCAAAAGGAGACGGCAATCGACGAATACGCGTTATATGGAATTAAGGAGGATCTTGTTGTAACAATAAAGAAAAGTTTGGGCCTTTTTTGTAAGACTTTGAAAGTCAAGGGGAAACAATTAGTTTTACCAAAAAAAAAATACATCTCCAAACTTTACGTATACATTTGAACATTGCAGAAAAAGTCGCCGGTCCGGTGGTCCGTCAGGCCAGAGTAATCTTCTAATTAGTTTGCTTTGAAGTGAAAACGATGGGTTCCATCGAAGAGGAAAGACCCCTCTTCGAACAAGGTTCTGTATTATTACAGGTTCGATCAAGTTGTGTTCTTTGACTTTCAATTTACTTACCAATTATTACAATTAGATCAAGGAACTGTGGGTTTTCGTATCTTATGGTTTCTATGTATCAGTCAACTTTCGCTGAGCTGTAGTTGTGATGCTTATGTTAGCTAAGTTGGATTAGATTTCATTGGATGTGTGTTTGTCTGAACATGTTTCTTGATTTTGTTTAAGCAGGAAGTGAAACTGTATGCTGAAGATGGTTCAGTGGACATTCATGGAAACCCACCATTAAAGCAGAAGACAGGAAACTGGAAAGCTTGTCCATTCATTCTCGGTAATAAAAACAAAAAAACAAATGTTTCTTGTTTTGTCTTTGTTGTAGCTCTAATCCTTCAAGACTAATAATGTCTGCAACGTTGCAGGCAATGAATGCTGCGAACGCTTAGCTTACTACGGTATTGCCAAGAATCTAGTCACTTACTTCACGACAAAATTGCATGAGACTAATGTTTCTGCGGCAAGGCATGTCATGATATGGCAAGGCACTTGTTACATCACTCCTCTCATTGGAGCTTTAATAGCTGATGCTTACTGGGGAAGATACTGGACTATTGCTTGTTTCTCTGCCATTTATTTCACCGTAAGCATTTACAATTGTATTGTTATTTTCCTTTTTGATAATGTTCTTTGCTAACCAGAGGTCGTTAACGCAATTAAAAAAGATTTTGGCCATTGTATCAAAAGGCTTGGGTTCGAGTGACCAATGGATAAAACTAATATTACATGCTGTGGTTTCGGGTCTGGGAGGATTACGGGTTTCGGGTTTCGATCCTGGACCTCCTCGTATTCAAATAATAATAATAATGTTCTGTGCTTTGATTTTGTTAAGGGAATGGCCACACTGACACTCTCAGCTTCATTCCCGGGCCTTAAGCCAGCTGAATGCATTGGTTTCCTATGCCCACCAGCAACAACAACTCAGTCTTCAGTGTTCTTTGTCGGTCTTTACCTTATCTCACTCGGTACTGGAGGCATAAAACCATGTGTCTCATCTTTTGGTGCTGATCAGTTTGATGACACTGACCCTCATGAACGACCAAGTAAAACTTCTTTCTTTAACTGGTTTTACTTCTCCATCAACATCGGTGCCTTTGTCTCATCTACTCTTCTAGTGTGGGTTCAAGAGAACTGTGGGTGGGGTCTAGGGTTCTTGATCCCTACTGTTGTCATGGGGCTCTCTCTCGTGAGTTTCTTCTGTGGTACTCCGCTTTATAGGTTTCAGAAACCGGGAGGCAGCCCGGTTACTAGGGTCAGCCAAGTTCTTGTAGCTGCTTACCGTAAAATGAGTCTCAAGTTTGATGAAGAAGACCATACACTTCTGTTTGAAACACAAGACAAGAACTCCACAATACCTGGAAGCAGGAAGATTGAGCACACATACGGTTACAAGAAAATATCGTTTTATCATTTTGAATAGAGAGCTTCATGTTATGGAGCGTTTAGGCCTGCGCAAAAAAAATCAGAACCGAAAACCAAAAATCGGAATCAGAACCGGTTACCTTCAAATACCCAAATGGTTTCTATATTTTGATATTTGAAATAACTGAACCGGAATCGAACCGAGAACTGAACGGATATCCGAATATATAAAAATACTAATTATCTATACATGTACCATAACATATATATATATATATATATATATATATATATATATATATATAGTTAAAAATTTATTAAACGTATCCAAAAAACAATAATCAAAAAGTATCCGAACTACCCAAAATTATCATTTTTATCTGAAATATCCAAAACAATCCAAACTTTTTGAGATTTTTATCTAAATCATCATAATTACTCTATATTTATTTGAAATATCTAATATTTTATCCAAATTACCCAAAATAACCGATCCAAAACCAAATGGGAACCAAAATTTTCTGGTATTAGATGTTCCCAATTTTACTATCCCAATTGATCTGAACCCGAAACTACCCGAACAGATCCAAACCCAAAAAAATTATGGTTCTTAATTATATGGATCCTCTATCTCCTACCCGAATTACCTGATATCCAAAATACCCGACACGAACTTAACGAATATCCGAAATGCTCAGGCCTAAGAATGTTCATGGGGGAAATAAACTGGTTTCTCATATCACATGCAGGTGTCTTGACAAAGCCGCAGTTATTACAGAACATGATGTCACAAATGGTGTCTCTCCTAACCCATGGAAGCTATGTACTGTGACTCAAGTAGAAGAAGTTAAGATTCTGTTACGTATGTTTCCCATCTGGGTCTCCGGCATCGTGTTCACAGCGCTCCAGTCTCAGATATACACCCTCTTCGTGCAGCAAGGACAGTCCATGAAACATACCATAGGCTCATTTGAGATTCCTCCCGCTACACTCGGGATGTTCGACACTGCAAGTGTGCTCATATGTATCCCAATCTACGACAAAGTCCTCGTTCCCTTTGTGAGACGGTTCACAGGCAGAGCAAAGGGATTCACTGATCTACAACGCATGGGAGTTGGACTTCTTGTCTCTGTCTTGAGCATGGCAGCTTCAGCTATTGTCGAGACAAAGAGGCTACGTGGTCTCGGAGCAATGAACATCTTTTGGCAGGTTCCTCAGTACTTTCTTATGGGCACAGCGGAGGTTTTCTTCTACATTGGTCAGGTTGAGTTTTACTACGAGCAGTCTCCTGACGCGATGAGGAGCTTGTGTAGTGCCTTGCCGCTTCTCTCTACTGCCTTTGGGAGCTATCTGAGCTCGTTGATCCTCTCGCTTGTGGCGTATTTCACGACAATGGATGGTCAAGATGGTTGGATTCCTTCGGAGGACATTGATAAAGGACATCTTGACTACTTCTTCTGGCTTTTGGTCTGTTTTGGTTGTGCGAATATTCCTGTTTTTGTCTTCTTCTCTGTCAAGCACTTGCAGAAAAAGGCTGCTTAAGCTTCAGCTTGGCTCTTGTTTAATATTTGTATACACGGAAAGTCAGAAACATGTAAAAGTTATGGGCCACTATGTAAAACTATGAAGACTTCATTTCATACTTATTTGTAAATACGTCATAGTTCCTGTGCTACATGTTGGCCGTTGTAATATTAATGAAAAAGATGGAAATCAAAGACTAATTTGGTGTTGCCAAATTTTGGCATTTACTCCTTTTCATGTTATTAAATTTATATTTATTCGGATATTTCGTAATCATAATGTTAAATTTTAACTTAACATATTTACTTTCCTTTTAATTTTTTTTTTAATTATTCATGGTCAACATTTTTAAAACGGTGATTAATTATATTTTATAAACTATAAGAAACATTATAAAGACAATTTTTCACCTAATTATTTTACTTGTTTTACGAAGATTTGGGTATAACGGCATCATCATGAGCTTTCTAAAAATCTACAATTGATATTACTCCTTGTATTAGGCCTGGGACGGATCGGGTATCCGGATCCGGATCCTTATCCGGCGGATCCATAATTTTACTATCCTTATCCGGATCCGGGGTTCGCGGATATCCGGGTGTCGGATATCCTTCTAAAAATTATAATATCCGGCGGATATCCGGATCCGGATTTGGATCCTTAAAATAAATAAAAAATAATATTAATATATATAAAATATTAACAATAATTTAAAAATAAAAATATATATAATGTTTTTAATTATTTCTATTTATAATATTACAAAATTTACATAAAATTTATATATACTATAATAAAAATGAAAATATATTAAATAAAATTAGTTTTTATATATAGATATTACTATTTTTGAAATAGTTATTAATAAAATTTACGGATCCGGATATCCGGACTAAAAAATCAAGATATCCGGATCCGGATTCGGCTTTGACGGATCCAACATTTTACTATCCGGATCCGGATTCGGCCTCTCCGGATATCCGGATTTTCGGATCGGATCCGGATCGGATCATGGATCGAATCCGGATCTCGGATAAAATTTATTTAAACAAATTCTAAAAATATTTTTTAAATATTTTGTTATAATTGTTAAAAAAATATTGAGTTGCATTTCAAATAAAAATATTTAGTTTATATAATTTATTTTTTGGAACTTAAAACTCAAATCTTTTCATATTTAAACATTAACTAGACCCTGATCCGCGCGCCAACGTGGATATGAATTTTCAATTTTTAATTATTTATTTTATTAAATGATGTATTTGTAATATTCGTTCATATTATATTCATTAAGTAAATATTTTTTTTTTACATCTTAAACTATCTATTTTTTTACGAATGTGTGATATCATATAAAAAATATAAATAAAATGAGTATAGAGTTAATTAGATAATTTTAAAAACAGAAATTTTTCTTTCGTGTGCGATATCATATAAATAATGATCTGTCCAGTTAACAAAAATCATGATTATTTTATGTGTAATTTTTTTTATTTTGACCATTTCCTTAAAACTATATTAAATTTTACATATTTTAATTAGAATATTTTTAATATCTTTACCTTTTTATTTGAAATGCAACTCAATATTTTTTTAACAATTATAACAAAATATTTAAAAAATATTTTTAGAATTTGTTTAAAAAATATGAAAATTACATTTTAAATTAAATTATCCTAAAATATGATAAATTTTGATGTAAACGAAAACTCAAATTATGTCAAAAATAATGATATTCAATGATAATAACAATTTTAATTGATTATTTTTT
>NC_027756.1:21548504-21588784 GCF_000695525.1 Brassica oleracea var. oleracea
TGCATGTTTTAGGTAACATTTTAATGATTCACGTTTTTAAAAATCTCCATTATTAAAATTATGCACGTAAGGATAACTCATGAGTTTTTTTGGTTGATTAAATGACATTATGTCCAAATTTATTTAAGGATATTTCATTAAGTTAACTGAAAAAGACAAACAATAAAATATGAAGTTTAAATTCATTTAAGCATATTTCATTAATGTAACTGAAAAGACAAGTAATAAATTAGGCAGTTTTATTTGTTTTATGATATTTCATAAATGCAACTGAAAAAGACAAGCAAAAAAAATCGGGAGTTTAATTAATGAAGTAAGAACATTTTCAAATGGGTACTTCTCTTTTAATAATATAGATGAAAATTTAGTTAAATTACTTCATTAAAAAACCTTCCACACGGCAAATTATTTATTTTTAAAAAAAATTACATAATAGAAAACAATTTTTTGTAATTATTATTAAATACCAATAATTGATATCATGCCAAACTACAAAAAGTGGAAGAATCAAAGAATTTTAAAAATAGTTACTATTGTGTACTTCCTAAAGGCCCGACCCTGGGCTAAAGCACATGAGCTTTGGGCGCTAGAGAATATACTATACTAGGGGCGCCAAATTTTCTAGTATATGTTTTGGTCTAGCTGTTTGTGTCTTTAACCTCATGTCCCTAGGATATGTGTCCTTTTTTTTTGTCATCTACTTTACAGACTCATATAGACTCTGTGAACCAAACTGGGAGATCTTGATCCATGTGAACTACAAAAGACGTTTCTTTCCTAGCGCTACGGGCTAAGCTATCTGCCTGCTTGTTCTGCGTTCTACGGGTTCGAAACATCCGTTATTCTTCTTTTTTGATAACATCTTTTCCTTTTCTAATTATAAATATGATTCTCTTTCACGGAGGATTTTGGTAACAGTATTTATTAGACCCTTTCATTTCTTTATTTCTTTTTAATTCTCTTTATCTCTTTTTTGGTAAGTTCTTGTATTTTATAAACAAGGTGAAATTGATATATACATGATTTTATCATATGTTTTTTTTCTAATATATAGATAATAACTTTTGGATTTGTAAAAGAAATACTAATGAAAAATAGGATTATAATTAGAAATGTTGTCAAATGCAATTACAAAAACGATTGACATGCTGAAATTTTCTAAACAAATAAATGATTGTTGTCTAAACACAAATTTTTTTTTTTATCGTAATTCTGATTTTAGTTGCTTATGTAGAAATAAAATTCTCGTAGAATTTATAAAGGATTATCTAGATATACGACATAACTAAAACATTTAATTATTTGAAATTAGGAAATTATTTTCTAAAAATGATTACAATATTTTTTTTAAAATATTTGATGTTTTGTAATTTTACTTTTGATATTTCAACTATATATATAAAAATTTACTTATAATTAGAAGCTTATTTTTTGGTACGCTTTAGGCGCCACGCTGGTCCGGCAGTGACTACATGCCACATAAGTTGCGGTCAAATTATATTATTTGTAGCAGTTAAAAAATACATTTAATTTTCTTGGATAGAGTGATACAAGTTGAGGCATGGATAAATCGATCCATAATTCTGTCTCACGTCAAACAATGCAAAGAAGAAGCCGTAATCTTTAAAGATAAGACTGTTATTGCTTTATTAGTTCGCTAATTAATTTATTATGATCAGTTCTATACTTCTATTTAATATTTTTTCCAACTGATAAAAGTCGCCTGGAAAAAAAAATTGAATCACACGTCTTCCAATAGATAAGAGAGTAAAGAGATTCATCAAGATTAAGGAATCTTTCTGGTCGAAGCAGGGGAAAACGATGGGTTCCATTGAAGAAGAAGAAGCGCCTCTCATCGAACAAGGTTTAATCTCACAGGTTTGATCGAAACGATCGAGTTTCTTATGGCTTGAATTCCTTCCGCCTTAGGTTTCTGTGTTTGCCCAGTTTTGACTTGACCTTGAGTTTGTTGAGAGATTTTCTGGGCCGATCATCTTCCATGTATCTGTTTGAACCTAATCACTTACCTCACCACCAAACTACACCAAGGAAACGTCTCCGCTGCTACAAACGTCACCACATGGCAAGGCACTTGCTATCTCACCCCTCTCATCGGTGCTGTCCTAGCCGATGCTTACTGGGGTCGTTACTGGACCATCGCTTGTTTCTCCGGCATTTACTTCATCGTAACCACCACCTCTTTACAAATCCCATTCAGTTGATTTTTTTTTTTGGTCTTGTTTGCTCTGTTTACTGATTTGTTTCGTTTTTCCGTTCAGGGCATGTCTGCTCTAACTCTCTCAGCTTCAGTTCCAGCACTGAAGCCTGCAGAATGCATTGGCACCTTCTGTCCTTCAGCAACGCCAGCTCAGTACGCAATGTTCTTCAGCGGGCTTTACCTGATCGCCCTCGGCACTGGAGGCATCAAACCATGCGTCTCCTCCTTCGGTGCAGACCAGTTCGACGACACTGACTCCCGTGAACGCGTCAGAAAAGCTTCCTTCTTCAACTGGTTTTACTTCTCCATCAACATTGGAGCGCTCGTGTCCTCTAGTCTTCTAGTTTGGATCCAAGAGAATCGCGGGTGGGGTTTAGGGTTTGGTATACCGACAGTGTTCATGGGTCTAGCCATTGTGAGTTTCTTCTTTGGCACGCCGCTTTACAGGTTTCAGAAGCCTGGAGGCAGCCCTATAACTCGCATCTCCCAAGTCGTGGTCGCTTCCTTCCGTAAATCGACTCTCAAAGTCCCTGAAGACGCTGCACTTTTGTATGAAACGCAAGACAAGAACTCTGCTATTGCTGGAAGTAGAAAGATCGAACATACCGATGATTGCAGGTATCTTGACAAAGCTGCTGTTATTTCAGATGAAGAATCGAAATCAGGAGACTTTTCAAACTCGTGGAGACTATGCACGGTCACTCAAGTGGAAGAACTCAAGATTCTGATCCGTATGTTCCCAATATGGGCCTCTGGTATCATCTTCTCAGCTTTATACGCTCAGATGTCAACAATGTTTGTTCAGCAAGGTCGAGCCATGGACTGCAAGATCGGCTCCTTCCAGCTTCCTCCAGCGGTACTAGGGACATTCGACACGGCTAGCGTCATCATCTGGGTTCCGCTCTACGATAGGTTCATCGTCCCCTTGGCTAGACGTTTCACTGGAGTAGACAAAGGGTTCACAGAGATACAGAGAATGGGAATAGGGCTGTTCGTCTCTGTTCTATGCATGGCGGCTGCAGCTATCATTGAGATCATCAGGCTCCGTTTAGCCGACGAGCTCGGGTTGGTTGAGTCTGGAGCTCCGGTTCCTATATCCGTGATGTGGCAGATTCCGCAGTACTTCATCCTCGGTGCGGCGGAAGTGTTTTACTTCATTGGCCAGCTTGAGTTTTTCTATGATCAGTCTCCAGATGCGATGAGGAGCTTGTGCAGTGCTTTGGCTCTTTTGACCAATGCTCTTGGGAACTACTTGAGTTCGTTGATCCTCACGCTTGTGACTTACTTCACGACGAGGAATGGTGGTGAAGGTTGGATCTCGGATAATCTGAATACGGGTCATCTCGATTACTTCTTCTGGCTTTTGGCTGGTCTTAGTCTTGTCAACATGGCGGTTTACTTCTTCTCTGCGGCTAAGTATAAGCAGAAGAAGGCTTCGTAGTGAGAATCTGTGTTTCGTCTCTCCGTTCTTTACAAACAAAGTTTGTCTTCTTTTCATGTGTAATTGTGTGTATTTTTAATACCTTTGCTTTCAGTTTCAAAAGTTTGCACATGCATTTGCAATATAAATCTACTAAACCGATAACCATCTTAATTTCTTTCCTTTATTTTTTTTTTGTCAGCTTCAGTATCATAATCATAGTCCTCTATTTGGTTATTTTGAAACCAGGTTCGATTTGAATTAAGTTTATTGTCCCAAATCACTGTGAAATCAAACAACAAGTATCAGAAGTTAACCAAAAAATATTCGAAAGTCTATAAATTATTCAAAAACTCGATAAAAACTATCTATTCAAAATAAACTGAATTAACCAAAAATCCGATAGGAAAGCTATCAAAACTCTCCAAAAAATACTATAAGTGTCCAAATTCCCAAAAATCAAGGAAAATAAAGTTTATAACTTAACATCAAGTTTTTATTCGGGTTCAGATTTGGATTCAGATTCAGTTATAAACTCTCAAACCATCAAAATATTCCTCTATCTATCTATATAAACAAAGGGGTGAGGTGAGAGGACTCTGGTAAGGGATGATTAAGGGCTTAATATAACAAAAGGCCATTAAATATGGGCTTAGTAAATCAAACGGAGCCATTTCTAATAGGCCCAATAGGACCCGGAACGAAGAATCCGACAATGTCCGGTGAAGCAAATCGGAGACGCCAAGAGAAAAGGGAGTATCAAAGTTTGGGTAAGGAGATCGCAACATTCGAGAATGGAGGTTCCCGGTTCATCGAAGAAGATGATCGCAACGCAAGAAGAGATGGTTGCAGCAAAAGTGCCGCTCGGTTACAGAGACCAGTGCGCGCATCTCCTGATTCCGCTCAACAAATGTCGCCAGGCAGAGTTTTTCCTCCCGTGGAAGTGCGAGGACGAGCGCCACGTGTACGAGAAGTGCGAGTACGAGCTCGTCATGGAGAGGATGCTCGCGATGCAGAAGATCCGCGAGGAAGAAGCCAAAGCGAAACAGAATAAGCTACAAGGGAACGGCGTTCCTCTAATCCCTAAGACAGCTAATGCTTAGGCCTTAGATTTCGATCTCCGGTTAGTCTAACGGTCTTCGATTGCTTTGATTCAGCGGAACCTGGATTTGATTGAACTAGATTTGTTTCATATGCTATTAGATTAGATCTTTGTTTCGTGAATGAGATTGTTTGCTTTTAGGTTTCTGATGCATTCATCTTTGGATTATCTAGTAGTTGATCATGGAGGTCGCAATTTCCATTCTAGTTGGAAGGAATCTATTAAATTCCGTAGTCTAGGAGATGTATCTTTGAATTTGTACTTGTTATAAACCATCTTTGTTGCGGATAAAACCCCACACTATAAATTTGGTAGTGTTTGTATTTGTAACTTAGAGAAGAAAAAAAACTTGCGGGCACAAAATCCTTAGAACACAATGATATAATCAGGTTTAAGTTGACAAAAATGGGTTTGATAGTGACTGTGTTTACAAGATTAATGAATAAGATCAAGAAATAAAACGAGGTCGAAGTGTTTTGAGGGAGAGACCTCGTCCTAGGGATGTACGGATCTACAAACCCAGAATCTAATCTCGTAGTCACTCGAAAAAACGATAGTGGTAGAGTTGTAACTGGGATTTGTACTTGTTTTCCTTCTTGTTGTAAACCATCTCTATGTTATCTGAAGTTTGGACAAGCCTACACACTTGGTGTTGTTTCCTTTTTCACTCAAAAGCTTAATATTTTTTGTCTTGAAGTACAACTACACAGTAACATTATCTCCTGAATCCTTTAGGTACATCTAACAGGACACAGCTCAGTTTGCTAGACTATGTATTATTATATGTTTGGTTTATGTTCTCTCTCACTTCTAGGCTTAGAAAGTCTTCTGCTTTATCGATTTTGAGCTTGTAAATTGTATCTCGATATCATGGCTACAGTTACATATAAAGTCCTTAAGAAGCAGTTTTGAAATTACAGCACGCACTGCAGTCTTATCTCTGTGTCTGAACATTATCTGCTTTAAAGACTCTGCAAGAAGATACACTCCTTGATTTGGTGGATTATATATATATATATATATATATATGCTAAATCTGATAAGAGTATATAGTTGCTAGACTATGTATTATATGTTGTCACACTTTCTAGGCTTAAAAAGTCTCCTGCTTGATTAATTTTGAGCTTGTAAATTCCATCTCAGATATTCCAGCACGCACTATAGTCTTTTCTCTTTGTCTGAACATATTCTGCTTTAAAGACTCTGCACGAAGATACACTCTTTGATTTGGTGGATTATATATATATGTAGCATATGTCACAACAACTACAGAAAGATTCTCATGATTTAACTCTTCTTCTCCTTCTCATTGAGTACTACTCATACATATTTTGTGTGGTTCTTTCCTTTTTTCATGTTGTTCATTGTCCTTGCCACTATGATTTGACAGCAATGGGTGTTTTTTCTGCTCTAAAGACAGACCCCCTTAATGTCTAAGATTCTCTAACATGCCAATGATTTCATTTCACCTGATTCTTTAATCATTCTTCTGTGTTCTAATTCATCGTCTGAAATATTTTGACAGGGATTCTCTGGAACTGTGAAGAAGGTGGGGGACTCTACTTTTCAATATTTTCTTCTTGCGAGTGATGAAAAACTTGTTGCTACATTTTCATGTGTATGTTCAGAGATGCAAGCTCAATATTTTCTTCCTCTTGTTAATTTAAAGTCGTTTCCCAAACAAAAAAAATAAGATGCAAACTCATTTGTTTTGTTAGTTTTCAATCTTTAATCTTTGAGTTTGAAAGAAACTGAACCTATGAGATCAAAACCATCCTCTTTTAAAATGAAAAAAAACAAGAAACTCAACAGACCGCTTGTTTATTAATCAAATCATAGAAAGCTTGAAAAACTTTTTTTTACTCAATAGTGAATTTCAAGTTTATCCTCTAGGTTTTATAATCTAGTGGTTCAATTATTGTTATAAATCAGTTATTAAATCTAGTGTTATTTTGATCAAAAATAAATAAAAATGAATCTAGTGTTATTGGTTTTTGCATTTGAAATATCTTTATAAAATTTAATGGGTTTTTGAATTTATAATTTGTTTACTAAAAGAGTTTGAAATCCTTTATTATTTAATTAAATATTTGAACATAACATTTAAATTATAGTGTTACTTATATCTGTTAGATTTTAATCATTCATTTGACTTAAACAAATTTGAATGACACTGAACTTGATTTCATGTGTACAATATATCAATCAAAATCTATCCTTTTACCTTCATTTTTTATAAGCATTTTTTATTATTATTGAGAAAACGTTCATGTTGAGTTCAGTCAATTCTCGTTTCATGTTTTTTTTTGTCTTCGTGGAGTAGGAATCAAAATTATCATTGAGAATTTCTCTAGTCGAGCTAATCACGTTTTGTGAAAACTCTTTTTCTCTTACATAACTAGTATTTTGTAAAGACTTTACCATCATGAATATTCATCTTGGTTGTTTGATTCGATATATCATTCTTTTCAGATAAATACCCTAAGATAACAATAAAAAAGACAGTTGTCATAAATATAGACTCTAAGAACATCCAAAAGACAAAAACAATTTTTTTTGTATATCATAAATATTTCAAACTTATTTTTATAAATTCAAATTTTACACATAAAATTAAATAAAAATTTTAAAAAGATATTTATAATATTGTAAAACTAGAATTAGACAACAAGAATATTACAAAATAAACTTAATAAAAAAAGTTTTTTTGAAAAAATACACGAAGACATAATTATTGCACATAATTAAATATTACAACAACACTTATAGTCTAGTAAATTTACTTTGGAACCTCTAAAATATTGTTCAAGCAAATTTTGTTTAATCGAAAGTGGATCATTACATAAATAATTTTATGGAATAATGTGATATTTTGCTTGTACTTTAATAACTAATTATGTATTACTATTTATAATTTAATATTTTAGTGTAAGATTTTATTAATTAATATTACTGTAATATTTTTATATATGTACTAGTGATTTATAAAAAAAAAATATGGATTTATATTAATTATGACAAATATAAGGACCTTAGTGTAAATTACAAATAATTTTGAAGTTAAATTTGAAGTTTTGGTTTCGGAGAAGAATACCTTGAAACTTCAAATATAGAATTTTGAAAACTTTAAAATAGAGAGTCTTTTTGGAGATGCTCTTAGGATCAAAATGATTAAAATGTTTTATTAAAGAGGTAAATATACATTTACCCATTGGGTTAACTAATCCAAACTTAGGATTTAGAGTTAAGGTGTGGAGATTTGAGATTAAGTTTTAAAATTTTATAAATTAAAAAATAAATATTAAAAATTTGAAAAATAGTTTCAAAAAATATTTCGAATTACAAAAAGAAATTTTCAAAAAAAAAATTCAAAAATAAAAATTTATAAAAAGTTCGAATTTGAAAACATATAATCTAAAACTATAAATTGTTTTTTTCTTATTTTTTATTTGTATTTATATATTTAGGGTATTAAAATCTTTTTAACTATTAAATGAAATATTTTAGTCATTTTCTTTTTTATGATCTATTTTGTGATAAAAACTTAAAAATAGTCCATTTAGGAGAATTACCCTTATTCTTTTTTTTTTGTAACTTAAATTACCCTTATTCTTATTATATATAAAAGTCATATGCTTCGTTATGTCGTCTAAATTTTGAGACGTGAATTGTTCCATGTACCTTCTTGTCATGGTCAATTGAAGATAGTGGAAAGCCCGAAAGCACTCTGTAGTATTAAGTGTGTTCCTCTCGGGGCCGACCAGATCAACCGATAGGGTTTATCAAAAAAAAAAAAAGATAGTGGAAAGAACTATGGAGAGCTTTTACATGATAGTCCCTTTCTGGATATATTCTCGGTATCATCAGCAAAGTCGATCATAAAATCTTCTTACATAAATTAAGTTCAGTTCATCACGATTACTCAAAGACAGAGACCAAACCGCCAAACACCCTCGTTGGTTTGAGCATTTCCACAACTAAGGATTTATCAAATATCTTCATCTTGCTTCACAAAAGTTTCCTTTTATTCTATTTCTCAGTTATCTAGCAGGTTTTACTTAGGCATGGACATCCGGGTCTTCGGATCGGGTTCAAATCGGGTCTTGTCAGGTCCAGATCCTTCGGGTCCTAGAAATTTAAATCCATATTGGATCCATATAGGTACCTATAATTTTTTGGGTCGGTTCCTAGTGGGGTTTTGTCGAATTCGGATCGGTTCGGTTCTATAATTCCCTGTAAAATATCCATAATTTCTGGGTATATTTCGGATTCTGATCCGGGTCGGTTCAGGTATTTAGGACCCAGAATACCCGAACTAGACCCAAAAACTTGAAAATACCTAAAATCAGACTCGAAAACCCAAAACATATCAAAATTTTAACCGAATACTCAAATTATATTTTCTGAAAATCTAAAATTTTATCCAAAACCTAAAATTATACCCGAAAACCAGAACCCAACACTTAAAAAAATATCCAAAAATATACTCAGTCACTCAAATATTCCAAATATATACAATAATTTGTGGGTACCTCAGGTATCTGATCGGGTCTCGTGTAGGATCCGGACCCGAACCAAAATCCGCGGATCCAAAAAAAAGACCCAACAAATATTTTAGCATGGATCTGGACCCGGATCCGAACCTGTATTTTCAGATCGGTTTCGGTTTGAGTTTTTGGATCCGGGTAAAATGCTCATGTCTAGTTGTGCCATTGTAGTTATACTCTTTGTTTGAGAATTAATCAGAAATCGTATCCATTTTTTTAAAGTTCAATTCTATTATAGAATTTAAATGATATCATGTTGATTTTATAAATACTTTTACATATATTTAAATAATTTAGATAAATAATTTATTTTAATTGTAAATAAAAAAAATTAGAATCTGATCTATTTTAAATTTAATGGAGTTGACTTCAACATACAACTAATAAAACCTCCTTAATCTATTGGTTTATATGTTATTTGTTTATTATGGATTCATTAATGTTTTTATACAATGAAAATATGAGATTAATCACAAAAATACGAATATATTAATAAAGAAACTGTTTACAAGAGATCTTTATCGCAATTCATGTTTCTTGAAGATATATATTTATGTAAGGAAAAGATAGATATATTTATCAGATTTAGGGTTGTGTTATAGTAATTTTGGTAGTTTGTACTGAAATAATAAATCTATTATGTTAAAATAGAAGTCACAACTTCTTTCATGTGTTATGTTTAAGTTGGACTAACCTTAAGAAATTTTATTAAATGTATTTAATAAGACTAATAACATATAAAAATTTTGAACTATTTTAATCATAATATCTTTTGATATCTTTTCACTTAAAAGTATACTAGGTGTTTTCATGCACCATGTGCAGAAATAAAGTTTTAAAATTATATTTATAAATAAATTTTTGTTAACATTTTGGTTTTATTATTTGCGTACAATATTTTAATTCTATGTAAAAATTAAGATACAATAAATATTTTTATTTACATTTATATTTAATAATATATATATATATCTTGGAAATATTTTTATTTAATTATTTTGGTTAATATATATTAAATAAAATTCAATAAAGTTAAGGGAAAGTTTTGTTATGTATAATTAATTAAACATAAAATTAAATAATATTTCTAAAATTTATAAATATTAAAAAGAAATAATCATAATATGATTATAAATTATTTTTTTTTTAAATGCTTTCATTTTAAAGATTTTTTTAGTAATAAAAATTATAAAATTATTTAAATAAAATTAAATAATATTTTCGAAAATTATTATAGATTACTATATTTCTAGTTTTACTATTTATTGTTATATTAATGATGATTTATAACTTATTACCTTATTCTAAAACTTAACAAAATTATAAAGCAACATTAAATATAAATTTTCGTGCCACAATTAGTCTAGACCATGTCATTTTATTAGTATGCCATGTCATTATTTTTGTTTCAAAACTAATGTGGTGATGACAAGTGTCAAAATCACTTAGTAAATAATGTATAAGGGATATATATATATATATATATATATATATATATATATATATATATATGTGTGTATATATGTTAAAAATTTCCAAAAATCTGTTTAAGAAGATTTTAACAAGATCTTAATTTTCATAAAATATGTGTAAATATTTTCACTAACTTTGAAATTAGTTTTGAAATATTATTATACATTAATATATTCAGTTACCATTTATAAAATGAAAGTAAATATTCTATCATTTTTTATCTATTATATAATCACAATAAATTATATTAAAAGAAAATTATTATGTTGATCTAAATATTTTAACAATATCTGAATTTTCAAAAACAATTATGTAAATATTTTCACTGATTTCGTAATTAGCAATGAACTATTATTATGCATTAATATATATTCAGTTATTGTTTATAAAATAAAAATGAAAATTATATCTTACTTTTATCTATTTTATCATCATAATCAATCATGTTAAAATTATTATATTGAACTAAATATGATAAAATTATAATAAACTAATAAATTTATAAATTTTATTTTCATAAATATAAAATATTTATGTTAAAAAAATCTAATATGATGACAGACCGACTTAACATTAGCACAATATATAATACATATATAAAATTAACATATCTTAGACTTATGTATATACAATAATATATTATGTAAAATGAATAAACGTAAAAAATATTGTTAAAAGAAAATCCAGTTTTGAAGAGCGGGTAAGAATTTAACATAAATTAAATATAAAATCATTTTCAAATATGGTTTTTTCATGCACATATTATTTTGTTTAATAATTAAATGCATAAAATAAGATAAATATTTAATAAAAAGAATAAATACATAATACGGTTTTAAAAAACTGGTTATTTACGGTATATATGTAAACTATAAATTATTATATTTGAAATAGTTATATAAATATTTAAATATATGATTAAAATTAAAAATGTATACTAATTATGATCTAAAATAAATATATATGCATATAAAACTGAAAATAACACTCGCGCGGACGCGGATCAAGATCTAATAATTGTTTAAAAAATTAAATCATATACAATTGGACTTACATGCCATGTTTTTCTTTTTCAATATGTGCATACGTTATGGAAGGCCAAAAAACATGGAATGAGAGAATAGAGGTTATGCTAACAAAAACATATCAAACTTAATTTCAATCCATATGGATGAAAAGTCAAGGGTTATTTGGTCCTACTTCCAATAATTATGTACTTACTATTAAAAAAACTTTTCATTGGTTATGCATAAATGATTAACTTATCTATGTATACAGGCCCGGCCTTGGGGTAAAGCCCGTAAAGCTTAGGCTTTAGACGCTAAACGATATATACATTTTAGGGACGCCAATTGCAAGTAATCCTCTTAAGTCCAGTGGCTTAAATTATTTTTCTCTTACCTCACGTATGCATGTTCGAAACCTGTTTTTTCATCCCCCCCCCCCAATTTTTTATAATAACTGAGAATCTAATGATTTTGATTCTTTTGTTTATAACCTTAGTTTCTTTGTTCATTTTTTGCCATTTTTATAATAACTGAAAAAATCTAATGATTTTGATTCCTTTATTTATAACCTTAGTTTCTTTGTTTATATTGTATCAAATAATATAATCAAACTAACTAATTTCTTTTGGCAAAAACAAAAGCGATGCCATTTATGAGACTTTTCATCTTTCCTCTTATTTTTTCTTCTTTAAAGCATTGTTATGTTTTCCAACTCTAAGTACAATAAAGTTATTCTAGTTATTAATTATGTATGTTGCTTACAACAATATAAGAAATGAACTAAATGCATACAAAATGATTTGCCGTAACCGGAAACCAATAGTATTTTCAAGCAACATGTTAAATGCATATGAACGTTTTAGAATAATTATTTTATCAATATGATAAATCAATATATTAGGGTTCTTGATGAATTTTTGTTCGGTTTAAAAGCTAAGTTCTAAAAAAATTATTGTTGTTAAGGGGTATGAATTTTTAATCCGCTTTAGGCGCCACAATACTCCAGACCGGCACTGCATGTATATATGGTTGAATATTATATCATTTGCCTTGTAATTTAAACAACTCTCTTTTGCTTTTGTTCTCGTGTTATTCTAAGTGTGAAAAGGCTAATTCTTCTCTCGGTGTTTTATGGATTACATCTTTTATATTATTTATTTCTTTTTAAATTTTCTTAGAATTTGTCTTCTTTTCGCATATCTATGCTTAAATCCAATCAATGAGTGAGAAAAGTATCAAATATTTACTTGAGTTCCGTCTCTGCTGTAGTTCTGTTTCTCGTGTACAAGATTTCCTTGAGGCTGTTCCCCTCTTGAGTTCCGTTGTTTTGTTTGTTTACTTTCTGCATAATAAGTTGTCCACAACATTATAAATTTTAAAAAGGTATAAATTTAACATTTTTAACATTTTACCAAAAAAAAGTACCAAATATTAAATCTATATAAAGTTTAGTGAAATTTGCACATCCAAATAACCCAACAAATTTAATAATAAAGAAGAAAGATTGTCATTTTTTTGGAATCCAAATTGGTTATATTTTCTTACACAGATGTATAAAGTCTTATGATGAAGAAAAACAAACAAAGAGAATTATTGATTGTGGTAAAAGCCATGAATCGTGGACCCCTACAGTCACTTATTCAATTTCTCTTGTTGTTATTTTTCTATTGCCAGACTCATTTAATGTAGTATCTCCCTTTGTTCTTATATTTTTGTCACTGAAGTAGTTATTACTACTACTAACAACTTTTATACGGTTAGACTTCTAACCCGCCCACAGATGTGAACTAAATAATCTATCTTATTAAAACAGAAACATTACGCAGACCTAACATTTATTTTGTAAGCTTTTAAATAAATACACATTTCTACTTTATAGTTAAAGATATATTAAATCACTAATATTTCTTTTTTTATACTATTATTCATGTTTTCAAATAATGTACTCCTTTCTTATACTACTATTCATGTTTCCAAACAATGTATTTTTTTTATACTACTATTTATGTTTCCAAACAACACTATAATTAATCTTGTGTCCAAACATTATAAAATATTATATTTCATCTTTATATTCTTAAAATCATTTAGATAAATTAAATAATTGAAAAATTCAGATCATTTATAAAACAACGAAAAAATAAATAGAATTTATTTTTACACGTTTAAATACTACAAAAACATTTCAATCAATAATAAATCAATTAAATTAATGGATTATTTTATTTATATTTCCTAAATAATGGTTATATAATTTATTTAAGCAAAACAATAATTCAATAATATCCATTACATAAATAAATAAATAAATATATATATATATATATATATAAAACGCTATACATTGTACAATAAATATGATAACAAAAATAATTATAATGGCTATTATTGAATTATTGTGTTACTTAAAAGGTGACAAATTATGAAAATATAAAATTTAAATCAAATTGGATTACATATTTGTCATCCATCGGTTCAATCGGTTAGTCTCGGGTTTTAGTGATTTTTTAAATATGGATATTTTTAAAATCCTATATCAGATCACCGGATTAACCGGTTTGATTACGGGTTCGGCTCGAATTTAAAAGCACTGATTTAAATACACAAAATTCTTATAAATTAACAAAATAATTATTAAATTATTAGTAAAAAATTCATCATAAAATATTATGTGCTTTACAAGCGCGGATCAAGATCTATTTGCCGATCAAAGGACAATTTAAATACATTCTGTCAAATTATCTTGAAATTCTTTTACGGTCAGAGTAATTGGTGAGCCGTATGGTATGATACTCGATTAAAATCTTACTATGGGAAATGTGATTCAGAAATTTCATATTTAAAAAGTTTTATAGAAATACTAGTGTGTCTTTGAAATGCTGGTGACTGATTATCATAGTTTAATCACCGGCTAATCAAGCATTAACCTTTTTCAACCATGCATTGTTTAAATTTAGAGCGAGTTTATATACGCAGTATTACACGTGTTTATAATTATATTAGAAAATCTGAGGCAGATCACAGTAGACTACACTAAAGGTCAATACCTCACTTTGTGTGTAGATTTTATATATTTGATTGTCTTATTTATGTTTTTTCTCCTTGGGTAAAAGTCATACAGAAATACGACTGTGTTAGTTGTCTCAGAAATCAATCTAATTTCTAATACTACGTGCAATCATATACGTAAACAGTATACTACGTGAAATCGTATACGCAAACAGTATCTGAAGTTATTATTTTTCAATAAAATATTAAATATCATACCAATTTTCAAAATTTTGACAAAAATTACAAATATGACTTGTATTGGAATACATAAAACAAACTAAACAACATAACAAATACGAGAAATGACTCAGCCCATAACAATAGCTGAACAAAGCGTATCTACCAGCTAAGCAATTAGACAAGTTCAGACCAAAGAAACTGTGGCTGGTCAAGTTAAGAGTCCGGCACCACGGGTTACCGAAAAAATGTTCTCTGATCTTGAAACAACAGTTCCTGCAGCTAGCTTCCGAAAACTCTACCCAAATCTATCACGCATAAAGAATCCAAGCATGAAAACACACCCACAACATCCATATATGATGTTTACTGTATTAGTATTCTAAAGATCTTTCTGGATATTCCTCAATGCTCCAACTATTCACATACCGTGAAAAACGAATGAATAATCATCTGCTTTTGGAAAAAAGCGAATTCTTTTTTAGAGTCCAATAAGAGCCATTCGTTATTTTTTTTGACAGATGGTTATAAATTTATTTGGGTTCGAATCCTACTAAGAGTTCACTATAGATCAGAAATTGTCGAAGAAAGAACAAAATTTTCTTTTGTCCCTTCGAGACGATCGGAAAAATTGTAGAATAACTAATAAAATGACTTTTGAAAAGTAAAGATTACTTGTGTAAATATGTCTAAAATAATCCTCTAGATATTATTTGTGAAGTGATTTGTACATGTGTCATCACCACATTCAATGTGTCATCACCACATTCAATCTCAACAAAAATGATGATATGACTTTTGAAAATAGTGACATGGCATATACCTAATTATGACATGTACAAATTTTCTTATAAAGATTTATATTTTGGCAAGATTTTTTTTAATATGGTAATGACTATTAACCCATATATCACCATTAGTAATATTTTATTGTATATATATTTATTTTGAAAACACTGCTTAAATTTATTAATAATTAATCTCATATATCACCATTAAATTAATATATATATATCATATTTATAAAAATAAACTAAATATAATCACAAATATATTTTACATCAACTTATATATATATATATGTATGTATTATCAAAATTAGTTGTAAGTACAAGACTAAAGCAAGACTAATCAAATAAAAATTTAAAAAATTGTTTGAAATACAATAAGTTGGATACCATTTTCAAAAACACACTCTATCAAAAAACCCTTGAAATTAAACTATATATCACCATTAAGTAAATTATATATCACGTTAGTACCAAATAATACATTTATGGTTTTAATTTTTTAAACCGATGAAGTTAAAATATATTAATAATAATATTCAAATGTAAACTAATTAAAAAATATATATTTAAAATTATTATTTATGTGCATGGTACATGAATATTATATTATTAAATCTTTTTATATATCGATATATAGACATATTTAAAATTATATGATAAGAGACATATTTAAAATATAAATATAAATATAACATAAATTGAAAATTATTTTGATAAAATGTAACCTTAACTCTACTAAAATTTAAATAAAATAAATAATTTTTTTAACCAAATCGAAAGGAATAAAACTATAAAAATTTTACTTATGGTTTTATTTTTTCAAGCGATAAAGTTAAAATAAAAATTATAATGTCCCAGTATGAACTAAAATTTTCTTTAAAAATAAATAAAATTATATTTAATTTTTATTTCTCCGCATTGCGCCGAAAAACTCATAGTATAATTGTATAATATACACAAGGGCAAAGCTAGATGATATTATTATTACTGGGGTATAATTTAGTGATAATATAAAAACATAATTAGGACAAAATCATAAATCATGAAATTAGAGGGCAAACTGAAAAAAAGATTTGATGTACGGATGAATTTGGCATTAATTTCTGTAAAACGTTAAAAATATTCTTTATAAATTTTATGAAAAAGTAGTGGGTGTATTTGTACCCATGGCTAAAATGAAGCAGTTTCGCTTTTGAATGTTATAACAATTATATCAAAAACTATAAAAAATTAAGTAGTATATAAAAGTCAGATAATTCATTCAGAAGTGAAAAACAACCACATTGGTGATATCTCATTAAATATCTTAACATTAAAAATGAAAAATCGAAAAAATTGAAAGACAAAGGTAAAATAATGTTATGAGAAAGTACATGTTTTCTAGTTTGAGAAACTGGAAAATGAGATTAGAGATATTCTTGGTTGAGAAAAAAAAAAGACTAGAGAATTCTTATACCTATGTGGCACTTTATAATTTGTTCATTTAATTTTTTCCTATGATTTATAATTTAGTTGTTATATTGAACTACAAATATTTAATTTATCTAACAAATTACGTAGGTGAATATCTAAAGCGACAGACATGCTTTATGTGGTAGTAGAGTTTGATCCGCACAATCTAATATGATTCCTAATTGATTAACCAAAATTGGTTCACCGGTCTTTGTTTAAACATTATGAGATTAATGGTCAAAGAACCATCATTTCAAAAAATGTATTAGAGATAATGTTTCACATCGAACACTGAAAATTATCTTAAGTAATATATATATATATTTATCTTAATTTAATATATACAACAGTTTCTTAAGTCGGACGGCATTGGTTTGGACGTTTTGAGGGATGATTACATTTAAGGCTTATCAAAATTTTAAACTAGTATTATCAAAAGTTGAATTCGGACAAATGAACACACTCTGGAGTGCTCATTATATGAAGAAAACGTATTCCATGGACAATATTCTATCAAGAATTTCCTAGTTAAGAAAATTTTAATCAATGTATTGAACCCGTCGTTTAAGAAATTGGAGAAATCAGTAATTACTGTGGGCTATATAATGCATGACTGCATGTATACCTTTGACTTTTAATTTTTCATTGATTTCGATGTGCAAAGCAACGATGAAGACTAAGAAGAAAACAATGTGCAAAGGACTGTGAGAGTATTCAGTACGATGTGAATGATTGGCAGAAGTGTAATTGTAAATTTTACTATAGAATTTATTTTTTTTAATTATTTTGTTGTATTTGTAATGGTGGTAAGAATTAAATAAGAATGAAATATATTTATACAACCTATTTTTTTAAAGACTAAACAAAATAAAAATGTAATAAATAGGATTCATAGAACGATTTTTTTTTTATTTTTGGTTGTAGATTTAATAACTAATATAGAGCATAGTTGATAATTTTAAGTTGTAGATAAAATTAAAGAAAATGAATATAATAAAGAAGAAAAATGAATGGGAACCAGGAGAAAATGCAAGGGAAGTAGGGGAATGAAGTCAAAACGGTGGTCCAAAAGGACCATCGTAAATTTCT
Source organism: Brassica oleracea var. oleracea (assembly GCF_000695525.1). Classification (NCBI taxonomy): domain Eukaryota; kingdom Viridiplantae; phylum Streptophyta; class Magnoliopsida; order Brassicales; family Brassicaceae; genus Brassica; species Brassica oleracea. Next base: position 21,566,832 of record NC_027756.1, read on the forward strand.
GATTTACTTAAATCAGAAAGTTAAACACGAAACCCTAAGAAAGATAGAAAATAGGGAGAATTATTATGCTATGGTCAAACCTTAGCAGTTGGGCTGTTTTAATTTTGATTTAACTTTAATTTTAATATGGTCTAAATTAACCTATAGTGAAAAGAGCGAGTAAAGTTTTGGGAGCAGAGGAAACTTACTCATTTGGGTAAATCCCTATAAGGTAAATAAGTACTCCTGAGGAGAATCTCTCTCTAGCTTTTCTCTAACTGATGTTTAGAGCAGAGTTTACGCTTAGGAAACTTACTCTTGGTCGTGTCTACGCTTAGTTGTAAATCTCTGCTTACACTTAGAAACTGTTTAGAGCAGAGTTTCTTTGTTGTCAGATTCGACAAGATTTTCAGGTTGTTGGGTTTCTATGCTTGAAGAATCGGGGATTTTCGTCGCGTTCAAATGAGTCTCCCAGGAAAGCTAGCGCTCAGCTAATCTGCGTTCGTCTCTCTACTCCAATGGTTATGCTTGAGCTGATCCTTACTAAGCAAAAGATGCTAAGGCGGTTCGTAATTGCCCTTAGGTGTTTGTATGTGATAATCTACAAATCCTAAGCTGTGAGGACGTGATTCAAGAGATGTTTCGTGCGGCGGAGAGAAGAAGAAATCAAATCGGCGGTCTCCGATGTGTGATAGCATCACTGAAGACGTGGCTCATCTAAGACCAAAGGAAGTGGAGTACACGTGCCATTCTATTGTTTGTCCTTATCCTTTTGTCTTGAGTCTCGTTATGGGCTTACTGTAAATCAAATTTTGTGTTAGAATCTGTCCTTTAAGAACCAGGCCTGTATCAATCTAGCCCTTTGTGGCTTTATCAATATAAAATGCCGAAAAAAAAATAAGCACTCCTGAGTTTATTTGATTATTTCTGGAAAGATATTACTATTAGGGGGAAATCTCATTTTAAACACTAACCGGTGACCATTCGGGAATTAAGATGAACGAATAAAAAAAGAATGTACGGGAACAAAATATCAGGAATGAAAAGGAATGGTTGTTTCTTATCAAATTTAACAAGGAATAATTTTGTTCTTAAATTCTCTACAAAAAAAGGAATGAAAGGAAATGAGAGGGAATTATTATTCCTTATGAATGGTGATTTTTTTTAGGAACATCAGTAAATGCATTATTCCTCACCGTTCTCTGGTCACTATTCATACCCTCAGTGTCTCACTTTCTATCATTTTAACACTGAATTTTTTCGACTAGCATTTTAAACCTTCAAATTGACATTTTTATCATAATAAACCTCCAAAGACGTTTTCCTGTTTATATACGACCGGTACTGTTCTTTTACAGGTCAAAATGATGATGTGTCGATTTTTTTTTTTTTAAAACAGAAAAATACAGAAAAATTCGAATGAAATTGGAAAAAATTATAAAAAGTTCAAAATAAAATTAAAAAAAAATCTAAAAATTCAAAAAACATTGAAATTAAAATTTCAAACTTAAAAATAAAATAAAATACTAAAAATTCAAAAATAAGATCTAAAATTAAAATGTTAAATTTAAAAAAGAAAATAAAATTTTTAAAAATTCCAAAAATTCTAAAATAAGATCTAAAATTAAAACTTCAAACTTAAAAATTAAAATTGTAAATATTTAACCAAAAAAATTATATTTATTTTAAAATTTCATCCAATGAAAGTGACTGTCACTTATGATGATATCAAAACTTGTCACCATCAAAAACAATATATCAAAACTTGCTACCATCAAAAACTTTTTTTTTGATAATCCGGATATCCAGACACTTTACATAACCCGACTAGCGCCTAAGTACACTTCGCAGAAAGCATCTCGGGGGTTGCCAATTTCACCCCATGTTAATTGATGGTGGCTACGCGCAGGGCTAATAATTCTCTCAAATAAATTATTTTTGAGTTTTGTCAAGATTTTCTAAAACCAAAATGTTTCATTAAAGATGCAAAAGGCTCTTATGCTCTAAATATATAAATACAAATAAATAAAGACAAATTTCAAAAAAAAAATTAATATTTTAGCTCTTATTTTAGAATTTTTATAATTTTATAATTTTATTTTCTTTTTTTTAATTTGACATTTTAATTTTAGATCTTATTTTTAGAATTTTTAATATTTTATTTTATTTTTAAGTTTGAAATTTTAATTTTAATTTTTTTGAATTTTTAGATTTTTTTTTGAATTTTGTTTTGTATTCTTTACAATTTTTCCAATTTCATTAGAATTTTTCTGTATTTTTTTTTTAAAGAAACTTACACAAGTTTTGATATCATCATAAGTGACAGTCACTTTCATTGGATGAAATTTTAAAATAAATATATTTTTTTGGTTAAATATTTACAATTTTAATTTTAAGTTTGAAGTTTTAATTTTAGATCTTACTTTAGAATTTTTTTAAAATTTTAAAATTTTATTTTATTTTTAAAATTTGACATTTTAATTTTAGATCTTATTTTTGAATTTTTAGAATTTTTAATATTTTATTTTATTTTTAAGTTTGAAATTTTAATTTTAATTTTTTTGAATTTTTAGATTTTTTTTTGAATTTTGTTTTGTATTCTTTACAATTTTTCCAATTTCATTAGAATTTTTCTGTATTTTTTTTTTAAAGAAACTTACACGTCATCATGTTGACCTGTAAAATGAACAGTACCGGACGTCTATGAACATGAAAACGGCTTTGGAGGTTTATCATGATAAAAATGTCATTTTGAAAGTTTAAAGTGCTAGTAAAAAAAATTTAATGTTTAAAGAGTTAGAAAAGAATATTTAAAATGTAATTTTCTTTACTATTAGGGTCTAAGAATAGATAATTCTTTTCATGCAATATATAGCCTATTGTGGAATTCTTGTACGTTGATTATTTGATATGCAATGATCATTCTTTAAAGTGTTTAAATATATATAAGATAATAAAAATGGTCAGGAGTCAAGACTAATGTAACCAAAGTCAAATAGATATTCGTATGATTACCGTTTTTGTAGATTATAGATGGGTAGATACTTGTCACTAGGTCAAAAACACATGTGCTCTCATTCTTTCCTTTTTTTGTCAAAATTATAAAGTGACAAAATTCCAGCTGATTATTTGCGCCTCTAAATTTCTAATACATACATAAAAGATGTATATTTATTCTTCTTATTTTGCTATTCTTAATTGTCTAAATATATAAGTGACCAAAAACTGAATTTACGAGATTTATATACGAATCGTCAAACCATTACTGTCCTGAACTATTATAAAGAAAAGAATTATATAATTGTCGATTTATGAGTTTATTTTTTTAGTGTAGTTTTAAAGATGTAACATCATTTAAACAATTTGGTATAATATATAATAAAAATAAAAATTGACCAAAACCAAAACCCGCGGCCATAAACTCGAAGTTATATATAGCTAATTTATAAAGTATCACTATATCTTTCTTTTTTGTTGGTAAAAGCATCACACTATATATATCTAAAAAACGAAACTATCAAAGAAAATCCAACATCAAAACCACCTCGTGGTGGCCTAGTGGTTTCCACTAGAGAAGGAGTTGTCCTCTTGGTCCAGGCCAGGAATTGACTCTTTTTTAGGGCGAAATTATTAGTTCCACATACGTGGATATGAGTCCATGCTTACGGTCTATTTGAATATCCGAGAGACAATCGATCCGTGGGTTACACCTCCTATCCAAAGATTAAATCTGTGTCTTTAATAGATCTGGGTATAACCCTTCTAGTCAAAAAAAAAAAATCCAACATCAAAATCAATTTAAATCCTAGTTAATTAAGCACAAGTAGCTACGATGGAATATCCGGCAAACAAAAATGATGAACCTTTTCTGAAGTTTTAATTATTATTATTTTTGGCTTCATGCAGATATACATAGAGAGAGATAGATACATATGTATGATAGTGTGCATCCAAATTGGACAAAGAGAATAGATGGAAAAAGAGAGAGTCATCTTTTAGAAAGAGCCAAAACCATATCAGAAAAAAAAACTCTTTTAATCCAAACCATACCCATGTACAAATCCTCTCTTTCTTTCTTCCCTCAAAATTCTTTTCTTTCTTGGGTTTAAGGAAATCTTAGATCTTGTTCTTGTGGGGTTTTAGGGTTCTTGGGACTTACTTTTTTTTTAGAAATGGGTAAGCGTGGTGGGAAAAATGGTAACGAAAACTATGACGGCGTTGGTTTTAATGGTCAAGGAGGCAGTGGAGTTAGGCCATACGTACGGTCTCCGGTGCCTAGACTCAAGTGGACGGCGGATCTCCACCGTTGTTTTGTTAACGCCGTCGATATGCTCGGTGGCCAACATCGTACGTCCATATTTTGATACTTTATCGCTTGTTTTATTCACACACACACACACATATATATATATATATGTCTTAAAGTTTCTTTTCGGTATTTCTTCAAAGATTAAAATTTCTCATGCAATTTTGCTACTTTGTTGCATTCATATATATCTTAAAATTAAAGTTCAAGTTTTTTTTTTTATCTTTTTGAAATAGTTTGAAACTTCTCAACGTTAATCTTCATCATCGACCTAAACAACCAAATTGGACAGTTTTTGAACCAAGCATCACACCTTTGCTTATTTGTTTCATTCATATATCTTAAACGTTTTCTCTTATAAAGTATTGCAATTTCTCATTTTTTGTTAATGAATATTCATGACAAAGAATCATCATAGTCACCTTTTTAATATTTTTTTGTTCTCTTTTGTATTTTTGTTGGGTTTGTTGAAACAGGAGCTACTCCAAAGCTTGTTCTTAAGATGATGGATGTAAAGGGACTCACCATTTCACATGTCAAGAGTCATCTTCAGGTAGCAAATATACCGAATATTAGTTTTCTCTCTCTTTCTTATCCTTATATTATTATTTATAATATCCTGAACAGATGCATAGAGGTTCTAAACTCACTTTGGGTAAACCAGGTAATGTATACTGTTTTCTTCCTTTTTTTGTAATTTTCCAAAAATATTCTGATATGATTTTCTAAAGAATGGGACCGTTGAATAATCTGAATTGTTAACATCAAAACTATAATAATGGATGGAAATTAATTGGTTTACTCCATGATTCATAAGACAATTGTCATAAAAATACATTCATTATGGTCATAGCTTAATTCTTTATTATTATTATTATTTTGAAACAGAGGAAAACTCTTTATTTTCAATAAGAAGACAGGACACTGAAGAGGATTATCTTCAGGACTACTTGTCTTTACACATAAGGAATGATTGTCCTACGGGTTTTCACACCTTTTCTCTTTCTTCACATTCTTCTAGGTAATTTTATTTATTTTAAATAGTTTCTGACAAATCCTTAATTTGCATCAGAAATGTTATCATATACTTTTTGTCTCTATTTGAATTGTCCTTTTTGTATTTTTTAAATATTACTTTGGTACGGAAGAGGAAGAAGAAAGGAGCATACTTCAGAGTCTCGTGGTGGAGATGATGTCGATGACTCTCTTCACATCATGAACTTGAAGACGAACGAAACGACGTTTCCATCACATCATTTCCACCAGGTATATTTTTATCTTTTATTTTTGTCAACAGGTAATTAGAAAATAAATGTTCTTGGTATAATTTTGAACACTTAACCGGGGTCAAAGCTAAACCAAATCTAATCCGTTTGATAATTGTTTCTTTGAAATCCCAGGGGGGTGGGCATAGAGTCTTAACCGGCTCGGTTAAAACTGGGTAACCCCTGGATATTTCCGGTTTAGTAAATAATTTCGTTTTTTGCTCGATAGAATACAGAGAAGGAGACAAACCCTTGGCACGAACACGAACACGAACACGAACACGAACATGAACAAGAACATGAACATGAAGAAGAAGAAGAACTGTCGTTGTCGCTGTCGTTGAATCATCATCATTTGAGAAGCAACGGATCATCAGTGAGCGAAACAAGTGACGCGGTCTCGACATGTTCAGCACCATTCGTCAACAAAGATTGCTTCGGTTCTTCACCAAAGATTGATCTTGACCTTAACCTTTCAATTTCTCTCCTTGGCAGCTGAGACCACGAATTAAATCTTTATTTATTAGATTAGTTGTAGTGAAACATCATAATCTTTCGGTTCAAAAAAAGAAACATCATAATCTTTTGTTAAACTACTAGGATTTCTTGATTTTCCAAAGATTTATAGTCAGAATCGACAAAATTTTGAAAATAAAATTTGAAGTTACGTATACATCAAACTGAAACCTAAAATGTATAAAACAATAATGAATCCAAACCGAAAATAAAACAAACATAGCCATAACTTACATCTTAATTCTTAAACAAAACATGTAAGTTGGATCCTTTGTCACAGAACATGAGGCTCACTAGTAGTAGTTCTTCACTCAATTTTTTGGGTACTTGGAGAAGTTTTTTCTGAGGATTGGTATAGCTACTTAGACAGGTTCGTAAAGGTAGTTAGTTTAACGATGTAATAAGTTTTTTCTTTGAAATAAAATCGAGTACTTTCAAAAGAAAAAGAAAAAAAACAATACATTATGTTGATTACACTTATGTGTAAACATTCCTGAGAAAGATAACAAAAATGTCTTGTTCGTAGGCCCAAGCCCCACTTTTCTCGCAGCTACAGATATTTTACTGGACCTTGGCATTTGATTTTTTTCGATTTGGTTTCGGGCTTTTGAGTCTTGAGTTTTGAGTTTTGTGGTTCACGTTGGTAAAATTTTATATTCGTTTATAAGATACTCGGGTCGGCCCGTGGGAAATTATAATAAAAACTATTTTATTATGCAAAACAGTGTTTATATACGTGAACTTCAAAACAACAAACCGATTATTTGTGCCTAAACAATCATACATTATATAGTATTGCATATAGTTTCGAGCAGAACTATCATTTGTCCACACTATACGTAATCATACACAATTTAAATATTTGATGATTAGTTTAAATTGATTAGTTTATCACACCCAATGCATAAGGCATAAGGCATATTAATACTACTCATTTGAAAGCCCGAAAAAATATTTCATTAAAAACAATTAACATCCCAAAATGACATTATAAGAATTGATTTGAATGATTTAACAATCAAAATTTTTAGGAACCCAAATCCTCACCCACTCAACCATTCACCAAGAAGAAAACTATTAAAACTTTATATGAAAAAGGTGACTTGGCCCGCCCTCTAGTTGCTTTCCTTTTTTATTAATCATCCGCTAATACATAATTAGATGATTAATTACCTAAACTTTCCTTTTTGGAGCTAATTACTCATAACTACCTGAAACCAAAACAAAACAACATCAAGTCATTGTGACTGTCACAAACGCTGGCTTTGACCTATGCTCTCAAAGAGTTCTTCATCACCACCGTGAACACCAACTTTCCGGCGAAATCAACTTGTCTCTCCGTTGGGTCTGTGCTCCACTCAAACTCTTGAACCATCCTCGCCATCATTAGCTCCACGTGTATGATCGCCATCCTAAGCCTCGGGCAGATCCGACGGTAGATTCGAACGGCATCATCTTCACTCCTGCTACGGCGGTTAAATTTGCCTCTTCTTCACCTATTATAAACTGGCCCGCGTCGAATTTATCCGGATTGGACCATATATTCGGGTCTTCACTCATATTGGGAAGATATAACTCCACGTTGGCTCCAATTCCCGGGAATGTCGTAGCCGGAGAGAGTCGTCGGCTCCGTAACGCCGTGAGTTAACGTGAAGTACGTCGGTGGATATCCACGTTCCTTGGAAAAATGTAAAAGCCCACACAAAACAAAAGCCGAAGCCCTTACCCCTTTTAATGAAACACGGAGTTTGGCAATAGAGTGGACAGATGTCGCGTTCTGGTGAGATGACTTTCTGACCTGGATCCTAGGTGGCAGCACAGGAGGGAGACAAACATTTTTTTATATATATAGATTGTAAGAAAGATTGCATGATTAATAAATTCTTTTTTTTATAACATTTTTTTTAAACTATTTTTTTTATAAAATCAGATTAATAAATTCTTATTTATCAAAAGGGAAATGATTAAAAGATACTTTATAACATCAGATTAATACTCTATCCGTTCCACGAAGATAAACTTTTTAGTATTTTCACAGATATTAAGAAAACACATTAAACTACCACAATAAATGTATCATTTTTTGTAATTTTTAATTTTCAATAAATTTTAACCAATAGTAATTCAATAAAGTCAATTAATTTTATTGAAGTTTACAATTTTTTTCATAGAAAACACAAAAATACATCGTTGTGAAACAATTTTTTTCTAAAAAGTCTATTTTATTGAAACTGAGGAAGTATAACAGAACAAAAGATAATAGGATTACGTGGTAGAGATAATATTGTGTGTTTGTTAAATTCTTTATTTATTTGGAAGGTGATGTTTATAAAACATTTTTATATAATTGGAGCATTTAATTATAGAGATTGATGAGAGAATCTCATACTTATTTATGGTGTATATATATATATATACAATAATACATAATATTTATTAAAAATATCTATATTATTCTAGATGCTTCTATACGCTCTTTCAGTGTGAAGGTGGTAAGTTTAATATTGACCTGGTGATATTGAGTATTTTTTGGATTTTCTAACGTAACTTTGCTTCTTCTTGTGGAATTGCTAACATTGATGTTGAAAGTGCATGGAAATTGTGGTATGCGTTGTGATGAGCCTTTGTTTAGTCAGAACTCGTTTTTGACAAAATGGTTTTAGATTATTTTTTGGTAAGTTTCTGGATGAAAACGTTCGTCGAAATAACAGAATGTCTGACACTATTAAGTATTGTAACCACATGTCAAAACTGTATTTGGTTTGAATGAGAAATCTAATCTATTAATTTATAGTCAATGGCTTCTGGAGGGGTGTTTTTATCTATTTTAATAAGCTCTTTGAGTATTGGGGTTTTATTTGGGTTCATAGGTATAAGGGAAGAAATTCTTGTTTTGCTTCTTTGGGTTTCTATTATGTGTTGGAATAAAATGGTATTTTGGTGTTTCTGGTACTTTAATTGTTTGGAAGAATGTGTTCAGTACTGTGGGAATAGCTATGTTACTTTGACACGACAATATGGATACGTTTGGAGGTTTTTACGTATATGGCAAGTACTGGTTGGGGTCATGGTGTTGTGGTTTGTTGGAGACGGGTGGAGAGAGATAAAATATATACACAATGCTCGCTTGGCTCTGTTTTTAGTGGTATATTGGTGTTGCTTGTGTGTGTGGCAGGTACGAGAGAGAACCGGCAAGCTGTGGTGGAGGTCTTCAAGGAAACATAGATGGGGGGAGCGAAGAGTGATATGGCGCTTATTGGAACACACCAGTTGGTACACTGATGGTTTTGATCAATTTGGGTTTGAACTGTTAGAGTATCAGGTGGTCATGTACATGTATTATAAGAGGTTGCACAACTTTGGTTTTTTTGGTTTTGTTATGAAGTGGAATGAAAGGACAATGTGGAGATATATGGATATGGGAAACGGAGTAGTAGATTTGGACAATGAGTGGTATGTAACGTTAATGGAATTGCGAAAAAACATTTCATTACATTCATGCAAGGTTTCAATTGGTGGTTATAAGGAATTGTGGAGTAATTGTACTTTCTATGGTGTAATTGGGCCTATAACTTTATTTTGTTTGGAGATGATATGTATTTCTTGTAAGGTACTGCATTTCGATTGTTGTTATGATAATATTGATTGGCCCAGTGGATTTTATGGTCAATTTTATCATTGTTATTATCATATTTGGAGGTTTTGGAATTTACGGGTCTTGTTATTGGAATATTTTGTTACGATGGTTCTCTTAACAAAGATGATGATTAGCTTGTTGTGGACTCGAGGCTGGAGACTGTTGAGGAAGCACAGATATAATGGCTTTTATCAGAATGATGAATTCAGTTGGTATAAGTTTGTATTTCAGCTGATCAAATTGTTGAACGCGGTGTTCGTCAGATGGAGGGGGGTGCGGGTATTAGGAGTTTTCTGGGTATCTTTAAACCCGAATTTTCATGCTCGAAGGAGCAACTCAAATACTTTTATATATGAAAATATTAAACTAGATTTGCAGAGGACTCGGAAGTCATTGGACCATCAGTTATCTTCGGGAGACATGACATAAATATAAACCGGATTTTTTATTTTTATCTGAAACAAAACAGGATTTTGAATTTGTACAAAGATTCCAATCACACTTTGGTTATGATAGCCTGGTAACCGTGGATCCATCTGGGAGAAGTGGGGGTCTAGCTCTTTTTTATAATAATGAGCATCAAGTTAAGATTCTATATTCTAGTAATAGAATGATAGATATTGAGGCGGTGGCAAATGGGAAACAAGTTTTCCTTACTTTTGTCTATGGAGAACCGGTTCAAAAATTAAGAGATCATGTTTGGGAGAGATTGACTCGGTATGGAATATCACGATCTGAACCTTGGTTTATTATAGGAGATTTAAATGAGATCACTGGGAATCATGAAAAGGATGGAGGAGTTGTGAGATGTCCGACCTCTTTCATATCTTTTAACAATATGATACGGAATAGTGGGTTATTAGAATTCCAGGCTCGTGAAAATACTATGTCCTGGCAAGGAAGGAGAGGCAAAGGAAAAGGAGCAGTGACGGTAAGATGTAGATTGGATCGAGCCTTGGCAAATGAGGAATGACATACGCTTTTCCCATATTCTTATACAGAATATCTGGGGTTGGTGGGATCAGACCATCGACCAGTGATGGCTTTTCTCGATGATAAAATGAACAGAAGCAAACGAGGACAATTCAGGTTCGATAAGAGGTGGATTGGCCAAGAGGGTCTTATGGAATCAATCGTGTCAGGCTGGACAGGGAATCAGGACGGCCGAGTAGAGGATTTTGTTACAAAAATTAGTAATTGTCGTCATGAGATATCTTCATGGCGGAAAGAAAATCAGCCATATGGAAAGGATAAAATTCAAAATCTTCAACAGGCGTTGGAAGAAGTACAAACAGATAATGATAGATCACAAGAAGATATTCTCGAGGTTTCTCGGAAATTACAAGAGGCTTATAAGGATGAGGAGGAATATTGGCATCAGAAAAGTCGGAATATGTGGCATTCATCAGGAGATCTTAATACTAAATTTTATCATGCATTAACAAAGCAGCGTCGGATCCGTAATAAAATATTGGGACTTCATGATGAAACGGGCAATTGGATTACAGATGAGAATGGGCTTGAAAAGGTAGCGGTTGATTATTTTGAGGATTTGTTTAGCACTACTACCCCAACGGAGTTTGATAGTTTTCTGGAAGAAATTGTGCCCTCCATTTCCCCTCAGATGAATCAAATATTACTGCGAACAGCAACAGAGGAAGAGGTTCGACAAGCTCTATTTATGATGCATCCTGAGAAAGCACCAGACCCAGATGGGATGACAACTCTTTTCTTTCAGCACTCCTGGCATATTATTAAGAAGGATGTGGTTGAGATGGTAAATAATTTTTTGGTTACAAGTGATCTGGACCCACGGTTGAATATAACCAATATTTGCATGATACCAAAGACAGAAAGACCTAAAAGGATGACGGAATTAAGGCCGATAAGTCTATGTAATGTTGGCTATAAGATTATTTCGAAAGTCTTGTGCCAAAAACTGAAAATTTGTCTACCACGGTTAATATCGGAAACACAATCGGCTTTTGTGGCAGGAAGGTTAATATCAGATAATATTCTTATCGCCCAGGAAATGTTTCATGGACTGAGAAGTAATAAATCTTGTCAAAATAGAATCATGGCGATAAAAACGGATATGAGTAAGGCATATGATCGGATAGAATGGAATTTTATTGAGGCTCTTCTCCATAAGATGGGTTTTGATCCTCGCTGGATTAAATTAATGCGAGAGTGTATATCCTCGGTTCAATATAGGGTACTTCTTAACGGTCGGCCACGAGGGCTGATAATACCACAGCGTGGATTACGTCAAGGGGATCATTTATCTCCTTACCTATTTATTATGTGTACTGAGGCCTTAATTGCGAATATAAAGAAGGTGGAGCGGCTGAAACAATTAACGGGTTTGAAGGTAGCAAGAGCTTGTCCAGCAATATCTCATTTGTTGTTTGCGGACGATAGTCTTTTCTTTTGTAAGGCAATAAAAGAAGAGTGTCAAACTATTCTTAGGATTCTCAAGGAATATGAGACTGTGTCAGGGCAACAAATTAATTTTCAGAAATCCTCAATTCAATTTGGACATAAGATCGAAGAATCCAGTCGTCAGGAATTGAGAAATATTTTGGGAATCCAGAATCTAGGAGGTATGGGATCTTATTTAGGTTTGCCGGAGAGTCTTGGAGGATCTAAGGTACAAGTGTTTGGTTTCGTACAAGAGAGATTGAACAATAGAGTTAATGGATGGACTTTTAGATTTTTTACTAAAGGAGGAAAGGAGGTAATTATAAAATCGGTGGTTACGGCTTTACCAAATCATGTGATGTCTGTTTATCGAATACCAAAATCCACAGTGAAGAAGCTCACGAGTGCCGTAGCTCAGTTTTGGTGGAGTCCAGGAGGAAGTACAAAAGGCATGCATTGGAAGTCATGGGATAAATTATGTGTTCATAAAGATGATGGTGGTTTAGGGTTTAAGGATCTTACGGATTTTAATACGGCGATGCTTGGAAAGCAATTGTGGCGACTGATCGAGAAACCGAACACTATTTTTTCTCGAGTTTTCAAAGGACGGTACTAAAGGAATGCTTCACCCCTGGAACCGATCCGTTCATACTCCCCGTCATATGGCTGGAGGAGTATTATATCTGCTAGATCTTTGGTTTGTAAAGGACTAATTAAACGGGTGGGAACGGGGTCATCTATCTCTGTGTGGAACGACCCTTGGATCCCATCCACTCGCCCGAGACCAGCAAACAAAAACCTTCTTCACAGTAACCCATATATTACAGTGGATTCTCTTATTCATTCGGAATCCCGTACATGGAATTTATCGGCTATTAGGACTTTGGTGGACCCTGAGGATGTTCAAATCATTGCAAGTATTCCTTTGAGTAGAAATCAGATGGAAGATAGGAATGGATGACATTTCACTAACAACGGAAAATATACAGTACATTCTGGGTATCAAGTGGAACGAGTCTATCTAGATATGGAAAAACCACCGGAATTTTATGGACCAACGGTGGATATACTTAAAGCCTATTGCTGGAAAGTGAAGTGTCCCCCGAAGATAAAGCATTTCTTATGGCAATTACTCTCAGGATGTATAGCGGTTATGAAAAATATAAAAGCAAGAGGAATACAAGGAGATATATGTTGTACACGATGCGGAGATCAGGTGGAATCAATTAACCATGTGTTCTTTGAATGTCCTCCAGCACGACAAGTGTGGGCGCTATCTAAGATACCATCGAACCCAACTATCTTTCCTATGAGCTCCATCTTCGCCAATATGGATCATCTCTTTTGGAGAGTTAATCCAAAAATGGATGACCATCAGTTCGCATGGATATTATGGTATATATGGAAAGGTCGGAATAACAAAGTATTTAGCAATATTGATATTGATCCGAGGGAAACCCTCAAAATAGCAGAATTGGAATCAACACTTTGGGCTGAGGCACAAGTATTAAGAAATCAGCAGGTGGTACAGGAAGTACAGAGCAACCCCATTCAAGCGAACTCAGGAAGATGGTGTTTTATAGATGGCTCGTGGAAAGATAAGGATTTTTTTTCAGGGCAAGGCTGGTTTAGTACTTTACTGGGTTTTGATGGTTTGTTAGGGGCAAGAAATGTACCGGCATGTCTATCACCTCTGCATTCGGAGGTGGAGGCATTGATATGGGCAATGGAATGTATGAGGAATTTAAGACAGTTTCAGGTTACGTTTGTAACAGATTGTTCTCACTTGGTGAAGATGGTTTCAGAACCGGAAGAATGACCAGCATTTGGAACCTATATGGAAGACATTAAGCTTTTAAGAAGAAGCTTTCTCAACTCGGAAATCATTCATGTACCCAGGACGGCGAACCTAAAGGCGGATAGCTTAGCACGCAGTGCCCGACAACAATCGTCTTTTGTTGTACACATGGATGCAGAGTTACCAATTTGGTTTACAGAGTCTACATGAGTCTGTGATTGTTTGCTGTCAAAAAAAAAAAAAATTTATTGTCATATATTTTATCTACTCTTGAAAAGTCATAGTTGGACCATTCAGGCCTCGAATGTAACCAACCGCTCCGCACCGCACTGCCGTCGATAGTAACAAAAATCTCTATATATACCTTTATGTCTATATTTTGGTATTTTTTGAACTGCTCACTTATCATGCAGTTGTCTCACATGTCCCCATTCAGAGCCTTAATTAACCATTTAATGTGACATATTTTATTATTTACATTAAATCTTAATAATCAATAGAGATATTAATAGTAAATCAATTTAAATTATAAATTTAAATTTTACTTTTAGTTATAACAAAATCTGTTGAGAAAAAAATCTAACAAAATCCTACCAATTTTAAAAAATATTTTCATATAAAACAATGCATTATAATTTCGTAGTTAGTAATGTAATCTTATTACAAATTAATTCTAATTAAATTTTATCATAAAAAAGAAAATAAAATTCTATGCTATTTTATAAGTTTTATAATTATAGTCTATATTATATTAAAATATATATGCTCTATAAATTAAATATGACAAAATTATATTAAATTAGTAGATTAACAAATTTAGAAAAATGGATTCATTTAAATAAATTATCATTCATCGTAAAAAATGTGATAAAATTTGTAAAGTGTGTAATATTTTACACAAAAAACTAAAATTATTAACATATATTAATATTTTATATATAAAACTATATATTATCATCTTATTTATTTTGAAATTCACAGTAATATATTATCAATAAATAGTTATCTACAAAATATAATAGTATATAACTAGCCTTTAGTTCAAGTATTATTTTACAAAATTTGTAAGTAGAATTTTTTTTTAATTTTTTTGATAAAATTTTAAATTTATTGATCATCAAGTAAAAGAACCTTTTGTAAAAGAATGACTACTACTATGGTATGAACTGTAAAAAAGACCAAAAACCTACACCTATCAACGCAAAACTTCGAACCATCTTTGCAATAACCCCGCATTGCGATGCTGGCCAGTGTACTTCAAGGAGCTTATTCTGCTTCTCATCATTTTGTTGTCTGCAGATTTCCACACCATCTGATGTCTTTTCCCATTTCTCTCTCGCCATAAGGAAAATCATCTGAATTTTTTTAATTTTTAATAATTATAAAGTATTTATGACAAATCAATTTTACTTATGAATTTAATGTTTATTTTAATTATAATAACATCTGTTGAAAATATGAAAAATCTTACTAAAAATTTAAATATATTTTTATAAAATACTGAATTAATTTAGTAACAAAAATTCAGAATCATATAATCTTCTAAACTAAAAAAATAAGTGTGTAATTTTCTAAATGTCTCTTGACAAAGTATACAATTTTAAAAATAAATATTAAAAATCAAAAGAATAATATTCTGAATTTTACAAAAGATAAAATCACAGATGCTAAAATATATATATTTTTTAAATGTAACTCAAAAACAAATTATGTTGTAAACATTAAAAGTAATATAATAATTTAATATCTAAATTTAATAATAATAAATCAGAAAAATTAATACCATAACATGCAAAAATATCATATATTGATAAAAGTTACTAAAATAATATGATAGATACTACTATGTATACAATTTACTGAAATAATATAGAGCTTTATCATTTAAACATAGCAATGTATTTACTTATAATATTTCGCAAAATACTAATGTGATAGATGTTAACGTATTACTTTTTAAACACAATATGAAAATATATATTATCATAAACATATATCCATCTACTGTATAACTAAATAAATTTTAAAATGTAGTATATGCAAATTGTAAAAATTAAAGCTATATTCAAGGAGATTATATATTTGATTATTTCAGATTAAATTTATGTATCGAACTCAAAAATATATTAATAAGTAACAACAATCAATAAGAATATATATGAAATGTATAAACCACTTACTATATGACAAAAAAAACAAATCACTATATATTAATAATGACGAATAAGAAGCTTAAACAATAAGATTATAGAGATACAATATATAACACTAAATGTAAATCATATATTTAAAACTTCTATGATAATATAAAAGTTAATATATTTATAAAATGAAAAATATCCGCACAAACGTGCGAGTCAAACTCTAGTGTAGATTTAAAGTGGGTTATTTGTCAATCTTTTCCTTACCCTCATCAAAAATGTTGGCTAGGCAATTATATTTTAAAATGTGAAATAGTATTTTTTAAATATATTTTAATTGTAAAAAAAAAAAAAACATAAATTTTATTTTCTGAATATAAAAATAATTTTATGATATTATTAATAAAATAAATTAATTAATCATATATTTTTCTTAATTTTATAAATTTTAAATGCAAATACCACAGAATATTTGGAGAGCATTAGCATCTGATAAATGCTTTTTTTAATGCTCTTGTAACAAATGTTGATCGAATAATGTAGAGCATAAGGCTTATGCTAATGCTCTACCAATCAAAGCCTTATTCCAACCGTAATTTAGGTATAATAATTTGGAAACTTTCAAAATACTCTTTTTGTTTACAAAGAGTGTTTTAAAACTTTTTACACATATTAATAAATCATTTAAGAACTCCATTTTATTTTATATTAACTTTCTAACTAATACATTAAAATAATAAGACTAAAAATAAATTTACATTTAAAATTTTGGATTATAAAATATAAAACGTCACTATTTGTACAACAAAACAAATTCCAGAACACATTGTAATTAATTGAGGTAGTACTTAATGATTTAGCAAAATTGTATTAATTCTTCTGAGATTTTACTCTTATCCATTTATTATACGGTTAATGGGTGTATATCTATTTTTTATTTTTTGTGAGCAATGGGTGTATATCTATTTATGTATATATTTAGCTCTGTGTTTCCAACGCACCGCATGACAGTTAATAATAACAAAATATTTATATACATGTATCAATATAGTTTTATTACTATTACGACTATACTGTAGTTGTTTTGCAGTTATTCTACGGGTTGTTGTTCGGACCCCTTAGAGCATCAGCATTGGTGAACTCCAAGAGGAGTTCACACAGTTTTCGAAAAATAAAAATATTAAAATAAACAAAACCTATGAACCCGACTCTTGGAAGTTCACTCCAGTGAATTCGGATCATCACTGTAGCGCGGGCCCCACGACACATGGCGGCCCGCGATTGGTCTTATTAATTATTTATTTTTTATTTTTAAACAAAAATCAAACAGGAAAAAAATAATAATAAAAAAATGTTTTGTGAACCCCTTCCATGGGTTCACTAATGTGATGGTCTTAGAGACTAGAAACTGACAGCAAGGCTTGAAAATCTTACCAGCTACCTCAAACTCGACGAGCTAAAGGAGGTGAAGTTCTTTTTTCTACCATTAATTTAATTCTTGCCTTGTTTTAATATGTTTATATACTTAATGTTGATTTGAAATAATTTATAGTCGAAGATGTATGTAAGAGGAAATGTTACAGTTCTCAAGTGTCATTGTTATCGGGAATAGCAGTTGTTATTCCTTTTCCTGAAAATTCTTAGCATAACAAAAAATAATGTGCGAATAAAACAATAACACCATGTGTTTTCCTTTACATGAAAACGTCATATGTGTTTTGGTTTATCTTATGGTGATATTCGAAATAGGTTTTATACATTACTCATGCTCACTTAACAAAGACCCATACAAAAATGGGTGTTTTTCTTGATATCCTTCTTTGGAGAATAGACTGAGTTTAAAACTAATTTGCAAAGCTCATTTACAGTAGAAACTAAAACCGAGAGAGAGAAAAAAAATTATCTCTAGAGTCTCTTCCCAACCTTTAAAAAACCCTAGCGCCGCCGTCAAATTATTTATGGAGGAGGTTGACGGTAAGCTTGCCGTACGGGCCTCCTTCACCGCCCCAATATCCTTTTTCTGTTTGTGGCCTCAACTTTAAGTTGTTCCCTTATTGTCTATCTTCTTTGCGTGGTGTTTTTTGGTTCTCTGGTTCTCCGGAACTTTCAAAAATCAAAGGTGTCTTTGGTTTCCATGGAACTTCGGCGAAGAGAAATGGGAAGGACGGCTCTTGGGAGGCCTTGGAACTCACCTATAGCCTCTGAGTGCGCTCGTTCTGGATCAGATCTGAAATTCAAAACATGCCGCAACTCAGACGTGTCATTGCCGTCTCCGCTCTCCTGCCTCGCCGTCTCTCCCCAGTTGGTCTCCGCTATCGGTTTGTTTTTAAAGCTTCTCCTTTCAGTCTCTGAGTGAAAGATGATTATGAGGCAAATCACTGAGGACATCTCTTTTCTTAGTTCGAAAGACAACAGCCTTGGTGGTTTCTGGTTTTAGTTTGGTAACTCCTTCTTGCTACCGATGTTGTTCACTTGGGTCTTGAGGATGTCACCTGCTTCAAGGCGGAGCCTTCATCTACCCTGAGCCGTCCGCTTTCAAGGAGTATTTACACTTCTTCTGTTCGTCAATTCCATCCTCCTAAGCTCCGGTTCTATCTTATGTGTGTCTTGAAGTCGTTGTTGTACCCATTTTGTCACGTAGCCGGATAGGAAGCCAAATGACCGTATGCGCTTGACCGTAGACAATGCTTCATTTTTAAACGGCGTTGAAGTCAAGTCTACATGTTAGCAAACTCCGAGCAAGCTTGAGCTTTGTTGGCCAGCGTCCTCTTCCAACAGAGCTCCGGGATGTGAGCCAGTTGTCGCCGTCGATGTCTACTTGGAGCCACTTCAGTGAGACCTGACTAATCATCTCTTATGGCTTCACTCTTATTGTCTTTGGTTGCTCTATTAATATGAAAAGTGCTTAGGAAGAAGAGATTAAATTATTAGTATTTTGTTCTAGTATGGTATTATGTTCTAACCTTCCATTGTTCGGTTAAGATTGAACATGTTCACTTTGTGGTTTAAGGGTTTTTTTAAAAAAATTGCACTTCTAAGCTTTCAGAGTGGCTGAGAAGCAGATTGGATTGCATTAACATTTAACCAAACTTTCATTCTTTGCAATGACATTTACAATTTATCAAAAAAAAAAAAGTTCATTTGCGAATCTCCTTTAACAAGTTAAGAACTTGCAATGTTTTTAGCAATCACAATATTTTTCTATGAATAACACACTATATTAGATTATATTGTTCTCAATATATCGTTTTTCAAATAACACTATATCATTTTCTTTTTCAGATTAATATAATAGATAGATCAAAGTTATAGAAAAGCACGTGTTAACCTAGTTGTTTAATTTGTTTCTAACGAATTGCTTGAATATGGGAAGAGACACGATATATTTAGTTAAAAATGGAGTGTCCTTTTTGGTTTTTTTTACCACATACGTTAATACACCAATCATTCTTCCTTTTGTCCTTTTTATCTTTGGAATATCTCTTTTCACTTTCAACCGTCCATGACACGCTGAGACAGGGCCTGGTTAGATAGGGGGTGAGCGGTGTGACCGTTCCGGATTCAATCTGTTTTCATCTTATTTTTTAATAGATAATAGTCTGATTTTTTTTTAAAAAATACATATATTTTTATATTAAAAATAAGAAAAGGAGTCCAAAATTTTTTATATAAAAGTATTTTTTTATTTTTATAGATTTATTTTTAAAAATACTTCTGATATTTTTAAAAAAACATATATCTATCTGATTTTTTTTTTTAAAAATAATATTTTTTTATCCCAGGACTCCATGACATCATTGAACCGGCCCTGCGCAGAGAGACATACATTCATATATGTAAATGATATGATAGGAACTTTTTGAAACAAAAAAAGACCCATATGAGATGATGATGATGATGATGGCGATTGTGACAAATAATCGTATTTTGTAGAATATAAAAATACTAGATGCTTTGTGACCTTTGAAATTTTGAGAGATTTGTCTATATATAAATACACAGACACACACACACACAACACACATATATATATATATAAGTATTAGATAGCTTTGGCAAAAATAATTAATGAATAAGATTTAGTTAAAAGTTAATGAAATTATCGATTTTAAGTGTTTGTATTATCATTTAAGCATTAATACGAGTTTTCTTAAAAGCTAGAAAATTATTCTTATAACTGCTTATTAAGAAGATCAATTCTAATAGAATTTCAAAATATCAAATTTAGTATAAAATTATTTTGAAAATAAATGAAAATAAAGACTATTTTATTAAAATAATACATTTTCATTTAATAATATAACTAAATTAATGTTGTTGATTAGTTCAAGTTTTTAAATAAATATATCATACTATTTATACTTTCATTTTATTTTTACAACCCTCAATATTAGAAATATAGTTTATTGAATAATATAATTAAGTTTTATTATTTATTTAATAGTTAATATTTATAGCTAAAATAAATATTTTATTTTATTTTTAATTATATGATGTAAATATTATATTATATACTTCATTCGTTTAATATTAATTTTTATTGTATAATAAGGTTTTATTATAAATAAGTATTGTTTTATAAATTTAATGTAAAATTGATTAACTTTATATGTTATAATTATTATTTTTTTGTTAAAATATGATTAGGTATATTGATAATGATGTTATATATTATTTAGAAAATATATAAAAAAAAATATTTTTTAAATCTGTGTGACACAAATCTGTTCTGCATTTGTAGTGTTATAGTTACACTATGTAATCTGTTTTAGAAAACTTTTTAGATCCATGTTATTTTATTATTCACATATGTTAGCGAGAGAGGAGCTGTTGAGAGTTGTCTCACGCACCATCCACTGTCGTTTTGTGGCAAATGGATTGGGTCCACCGACCTCTGTAGTTCTCATACTTTCTTTTTATCTAAAATTTGATTTACATATTCAGGAAAAAAAATATCGGTTTCTCTGTATAGGTGTTAGTGTATACAGTCGACACCCATTATTTCTAATCATTTTTATTCAACTGCGTAATAAACAAATCAAACTTTTTATTTATACAAAATGTATATAGTTTTTAGTATCCTATGTATAATATAGATCAATATCATACATAAATTTAAAACTACACCAAACTAACTGTGGGAACCGAAATTCACACCGTCAAGTTTTTTAATCAGAGGAAAGCCAAGTTAACCTAGTTTTCCCTGAAGATTCCGGTTATCTGCTGGGCCACGCACAACACAATCAATATGAAAGATTCGAAAGTAATAAATCGTAAAAGAGCCAAAAGAGAACAAAGAGGTCTTATTTCCAAATTCGCGTTTGAGCGTGAACAACATGTGAGATCCTAGGCCACGAGAGCTGTCGGTATGTTCGCTAGTCTAGCCACCTAAGTTCTAACCTAGTCGAGTCGCAGCTCGATAGTAAAAATGGAAAAATGCCTAAATTGCTCTAAGTATTAAGTTTACTCTTAGAATGCTCTCTTCTATCTTCGTCATAGGTCCTCCTTATATACTCCTCCTTAGGTCGGTTTACCTCTTTTCGGGCCGGATTTGTCGTGAAGCGGACTTTTCCATATTTCCTTTTTCTGTGTGATTATCTTCCGAAATTTGACATTTATCTCTTCCCGCGGATGAGATAAACCGTCATACCAGTCTTTGGGTTCAAGTCTTTTGGGACCATAGATGAGCCGTTGTCCGCAATTCGGACCCTCTTTGGGCCGTATCGAGACTTAAGCGGTTTTACGATTCTACTCGCGAAGTAGCCATTGGTATAAACATGGTTCTTCCAACGGAACCCTGTTTCTTCGCATAGCCGAGGCAGTTGGTGTTAAGTTAACCGTAACCTGCTCTACTACGAAGAATAGGAAACCGTTCGAGAGACATAACCTT
>NC_027756.1:21589506-21590485 GCF_000695525.1 Brassica oleracea var. oleracea
GAAGGAGGTCGAAGAACAGAGCCGGAGACAGGCTGAGCTCCATTCTCGGGCCCTTGTCCGTGCGGAGAGGAGAGGAAAGAGAGCGATTGTCGCCGAAATGAAGCGGGGGGCTGCTTTGTTTGCCACCGAATTCGAGAGCTTTGAGGATGCTCACGAATTCGTGGGCGATTTTTGCGAGTGCCGTGGCTCGGTTGCTACCCTTTACACGTCGCAGAACGAGGACTTCTCTTTTCCTGCCGATGTCGCTCAGATGTCGGGTCTTATGAATGGGTGTGCCCATTCCGAATCCTTGGTTCCTCCGATCGAAGGAAGGGTCCGACAGCTTTGGAATTCCATCGAGGTCTCGGAGGACACGGCGGAAGCGGGAACCAGTGTTGGTGATGAAGGTGCCGGAGTCGCAGACGGAGAGGTGCACCAGCCTGTGAGCTCGTTCGGGGTCTTCATGTCCGGGTTCTTCGACTTTGAGCTTTGAGGATTGTTGGGATTATTTCCCTTAGTTTTTTTTCGAGGTTTGATGTATCTAGGCCGAGTGTGGCCGTATTTCATTTATGTGTGTTATGGCCTTGCGAGGCTATGTGAACTATGTGTTTGAGACCGGCCGTTTGGTGGCTTTGGGTCCTAGCCGTTTTTTGCGGCTTCTATATATATGATGAATGATTGACATTCTGTGCGTTTTAGTTTATACTTCTGCCAAGTGTGAGGGAAAGATACGACTAGTCACTTCGTACTTTTAACTCTTAGTTCATCGTCTTGTTCGTTTGCTCTTACTGAACGAGGGCGTTCGGAAACGTTTAGGAGTTTCGCGAAGTTTCGTGAGCGTATTAGATATAGACAATGTGACATGTTTTTAAGATCTCGTATCATGTCTTGAGATGATAGTGGACCAGTAGGACTCTGTTTAGGGCAAGACCTAGGTTTACTTTCGGCTCTAAGGCTGTGCGACGACTGATCGGCTCTCGTTTTGCCTGTGGGCGATTTC
>NC_027756.1:21590653-21591202 GCF_000695525.1 Brassica oleracea var. oleracea
TTTTTTGAGAACGTTTTGGGTTTGTCCGTCGGGGCCAATCGACGGGCAATTTGTCTTTTTTTTTTTAGTCGCGGACATTGGATAATATCTTTCGATGTTTGGATAATATCTCTCGAAAATATTTACGACGTCTCGCTTTTTCCGAAAGGTATATCCTTTGTAGTGAGAAAGTTACAATCTTCGTTTTTAGAGAAGATGTATTTGGTCTTGCTAGACCATTAATACGCAGTGATTGTTGTTTAAGTTAGTTCCCATCCAAGGACTGCTTGAAAGGTATGCGTGTTTAGAGACCCTTGTTTTGGGTGTTTCTCTGGTCATTCTCCGATTGTTATGGCTTATTGCAAGTGAATAGGGAGACCGGAATAAAATGAGTTTTATTGGAAAAATTTCGAAAATATCGAGTACATGTGTGGATATTCCGAACTTTGTGGGAGCAAACGAGTATACGTACCCACTTCCCCCCCCCCCCTTTTTGGGGGGCTTCCCCCCCCCCCCTTTTTGGAGAGGGAGATAGCTGAACTTGTCAATAGGACAAGCTGCCTACGTATA
>NC_027756.1:21591286-21591676 GCF_000695525.1 Brassica oleracea var. oleracea
CCGTTGAGGCTTTAGTTAAATCGGCGGCCGTTTCGTGAGTCGAGTTTTCCGCTGGTAGGGCGATGGACTCCGGGATCGCGTCGCTGTTCAGAGCCGTTGCCTGAGCGACTGATTCTGAATCGCTCTTTGTGGAACCTTCAGGAGTACTCTGAGTTTTCTTGACTCGCTTCGGGCTAACCGCAGGGGTGTTCCGAGTTTGTCGTAGCTTATGCTCGGCCAAAAAGCAGAGCCTAGATAGTTTCTGGCATCCCCAGATTACTGCTGTACCGTTTGGTGTTGGGAACTTGATGCTAAGGTGGTAAGTCGACGGTACCGCCTTCATTGCGTTGATCCATGGGATTCCCATGATAACATTATAGATGGTTGGGTTATCGACTACAGCGAAGTCAA
>NC_027756.1:21591861-21592428 GCF_000695525.1 Brassica oleracea var. oleracea
TGAGGTTTATCGAGTCCGACGGTTTCCTCCTCCTCGAAAACAATCGTACCGTTTGGAGCATTGTCGGTCAGGGATATGATCATATCGTTTGGAGCCTTTCTTCCTTAGGCCTTGATGGATGAAACAGAGTCGCGGTAGAATTGCGATTCTCCAATGAACATGTTTATCCTCCGGCGGGTACTATTGTCTCCAAGGTCATCCTGCCTTCTTCTGCATTTTTTGCCAGACTGATTTGCGCGTGCATCCCTCCCGGGAGACTCTTTATCAGTCCTGGGAGGAAGCTTGAATCTGTTCATGAACTTGCGAAGTGGCTCGTCTTCTCTTTGATACATGCTCCAAAGATCAACGTCTGAGGTTTCTCTGTACATGAACATGGAATACTGCTTGAGAAACTCTGAAGCAAGTTGGCGGAAACTTTCGATGGAATTTCGTTTTAGGTGAGAAAACCATTCTAGCGCGGCTCCTTTGAGGTTTTCGACGAAGAGGAGGCAGTAGCCAGCGTCTCGTTCGCGTTCCTTGAGTTTGCACCTCCCCATCGCGATCTGGAAAGACTGCAGGTGCGCTTTC
>NC_027756.1:21592558-21593081 GCF_000695525.1 Brassica oleracea var. oleracea
TCGGGCGCAGCGCTTGTCGCGTGGTGGATTTGTGATTTCACCGCTTTAACCTCCGCAGCCATCGCGATCTGGAAAGACTGCAGGTGCGCTTTCGGGTCGGTGCTGCCATCGTAGATGGGAATTTTGATCTTCCCTGGGTCAGAGACGTTGGTCTCAGTAATCCAGGCAGTGAACAGGGTTTTGCGTGCTTCCTCGAGAAGTCTGTCGATCTCGGGCGCAGCGCTTGTCGCGTGGTGGATTTGTGATTTCACCGCTTTAACCTCCGCAGCGATTTTCGCGATGTACTCGCGGAGATCGTGGATCTCATCAGGATTTCTGGCAGCCTTGCGAGCTTGTCTGTGTTGGCCGAGGTGGATCCTGGCCTGCTTCTCGGCCAGCTCCTCCTGTTCTACCCAATAGAGGTTTTCTTCTTCCTCGGGCGGTGGATCCTGGCCTGCTTTTCGGCCAGCTCCTCCTGTTCTACCCAATAGAGGTTTTCTTCTTCCTCGGTCATGGGTTTTTCGAAGGACGCGTCCTGCCGACA
>NC_027756.1:21593153-21593495 GCF_000695525.1 Brassica oleracea var. oleracea
GTCTTTCGAAGGACGCGTCCTGCCGAGCGGACTGGCTTCGCGTTCTTCTTGGGTGGATGTCAGCACCGTCGTCCGAATGATCGGACTGGTCGCTTATATCCAGATCGATGCGCTCGATTTCTTCTCCTTTGTTGCTCCCGGTAGGAGGTGGAAGGTTCTCCGCAGTTGGCTGTGCACCTGGCTGGAGCGTTTCATCAGGGTTTTGGCCTGAGGAAGCCTTGTCCGCGTGTGCAGCTCGATTGCCCGGAGTTTCGAAATTAAGTCTTCTACCGCTGCGGGCTCTTGTGGTTCCGCGTGGGGCTTTGCTCCTGGCCTTCGCCGTTAAGGTTTCCACCTGTTTTG
>NC_027756.1:21594557-21603013 GCF_000695525.1 Brassica oleracea var. oleracea
GGTCCACGGAGAATTGGCCGCGCTCGCCGGGCGAGCTGGCTCGTGTCGCGGCCGAGCTCGCCAGGCGAGCTGGCCCGTGTCACGGCCGAGCTCGCCGGCGACTCGACCGGCAACACGGCCGTGCTCGCCGGGCGAGCTGGCTCGTGTCGCGGCCGAGCTCGCCGGGCGATCCGTTTCGGCTGTTCGTTTTCTCGGCTTTTGAAGTTTTGACCGAGATTCGGTTTTTCTGAAGATTTTCGGAAATCGATTCTGTCGTGACCGATTTTGACACCATCACTAACCAAGCTAAGATTGATCTAATTTAATTATCATACCCATAAAAACGAATAAGAACTCTTAACTCTCAAGGCTTTTAAGTCGGGGGAGCACAGTTTTTTACTAGTCTATAGCACTCGTTTTCACTTGTCATTTTCATCTTCGCTCTTCTATTACCTTACATAAATTTCTATTTTTTAATTCTTGAAAATTTAATAACAATTAATTTAATATCTGGAATAGCCCTTTTTAGGGCTTTATTTAGATAAGAAATCAGTGGAAGTCAAAAAAGAATTTAATGTTAAGAGTTTCTTCTCTCTAATTTTATTTTATTTCATTTCTTTTTTTCTTTCTTTCTCCTCTCTTTCTCTCACCATCACACAGAACACAGAAGAGAGTCCATGGCTGCTTCTTCATCCTCTGCTGCTTCCTTCTTTGGAGTTCAACAAGATGATCAATCTCACCTTCTTCCTCCTAATTCCTCCGCAGCCGCTCCTCCTCTTCCTACTCACCACCAGCCACCGCAGTCTCAGCAGCCCCTTGATGCTCCACCGCAGAAAAAGAAGAGAAACCAACCAAGAACTCCAAGTAAGTTTTACCAAAAAAAACTCCAAGATAATTATCATCCCTTAATTGAAATCATGGGATCAATTTTAAAAACATCGATTGGTGAAAACGAGAAACCCCTTTTCTCTCCCTTTTCTCAAATTCCGAATTTTGAAATCAGTAAATTAGCATGACCCTAGTTATTGATTTTCCAAAACTGATATTTTAATTAATTACATACCATGCAATATAATAAAATCATTTAATAGTAATAACTTTACCTTCAAATTATTTTTGCTCTTAATTAGATTCCGATGCAGAAGTGATAGCTTTGTCTCCAAAGACACTAATGGCTACAAACAGATTCATATGTGAAGTATGCAACAAAGGGTTTCAAAGAGAACAGAATCTACAACTTCACCGAAGAGGACACAATCTTCCATGGAAACTTAAGCAGAAATCGACCAAAGAAGTGAAGAGGAAAGTGTATCTTTGTCCGGAGCCCACGTGCGTCCACCATGACCCGTCACGTGCTCTCGGAGACCTCACCGGAATCAAGAAACATTATTACCGTAAACACGGTGAAAAGAAGTGGAAATGCGAGAAATGTTCTAAGCGTTACGCTGTTCAATCGGATTGGAAAGCTCACTCCAAGACTTGTGGTACCAAAGAATATCGTTGCGACTGTGGTACACTATTCTCCCGGTAAATGTTCTAAATTTTTTGAACTCTTTAAATTATAGTTAATCATATATATATACGTGTGTGAATATGTATCTGAGTCATTCTCCATGGACTAGGGTTTTTTCTTAGGTTCACTTTCTGTTTCGCCTCGAAGTCTCCGATGCTCTTATCGCTTTATTTCGAACAGTAAATGCATTTTTATTTAATTTTTATTTTTTGAAAATTAAAATTTAAAACAACAATTGATACATGAACACACGTGAATGAGTGAGCACATAACTATATCTATATACGACACTGAAACTGCCATATATTTCATTAGATGCTTTCAAGCAGAAACTCAAAACCATCGAGGACCAATTTCAATTTCCTTTTCTTTTACGATTTTCTATATATTTTTTCCTTGGAAACACCGCCATATTTTCTGTCATAAAAATAATTTAATGTATTTTTTAGGATTTTTCTTAGACTTCAAAATTATTCTTATACTATGGGCAATTCACGTGCTGCTAAACTTTATATTATCTAGAGAGGTTGTTGTTACAGTGTTTGTTCTCTTAATTTGTAAAATCTTACTAATATATTACCCCTTTATGATTCTTTTGTACTCTTCACCATAACTAAACATACCACATAATTATTTTGGCTCATTTTATATATTTTTGGATAAAATGGCTTTAAGCTAAAATTCAAAAAAAAAGGTTTTAAGCTATATATATAGAAGTGACAACTAATATTTTAAAGCATTTTCGAATTTTAAGTTTTTTTCAGTCTGCTGACAAAAAAAAGAAAGTATTTTTCAGTCTTGGTTGCCATTGCGGTGTTTATGTGTGTGCGTGCATTTAGAGTTCTATAAATGGAATAAAAGGAAATTAAAATTATGGTGGTATAGATATATACATAAGTAGTTCTTCAATCATTTTGTATAGTATTAAGTCTTTCATTGAAGAGATGCTAAAGTTGCATTTATTGAACTTACATGATCTTGAATTAAGTACAGGAGCAGATATTCATTTGACAATCATTCTCTCCATATACTATTGCTACTATTATGAAACTTAACTTTTTCCACCTACCTTTTTAATTCTTTGAATGCCCATCTATTTAATACACATTAACATAATGTTGACAAAAAGACACATTAACACATTCATAGACATTTATTCAAAAAAAAAAAAAACACATTCATAGACATGAAATTACGAGCATAATTTACGCGTGATATTTTCTCAAATTAAATAATGTTTATGTTCATTACTTATTGATTGCATATACTGATGATATAGACAGAATTATAAATTTGTTCGTACGAATCATATA
The DNA here is from genome assembly GCF_000695525.1 of Brassica oleracea var. oleracea. Classification (NCBI taxonomy): domain Eukaryota; kingdom Viridiplantae; phylum Streptophyta; class Magnoliopsida; order Brassicales; family Brassicaceae; genus Brassica; species Brassica oleracea. The sequence goes on from NC_027756.1 coordinate 21,597,363, forward strand.
GACATACATCATCATAGTTGAAGTGTGACACAACATTGTACTCCTATTTATGTATATACGTGCATTATTTGTATTTGCATCAATGCATGTGAGTGTGTAGTAGGATGTATAATCAATAGAGTACGTAGTAGACTGACTGTCTAGCCATCTATCAACTTTTCGAGATCCCATAACTACACGCAAATCTATTTGTAGCTGCATGACATGATGAGTCTCTCTCTCTATTTATAATTTCTTATTTCACATATGTCAATTTCTGTTTTCACTTAATTTAAATATATACCTGACGAGACAAAGATTTCATTGTTATATTAATATATATATATATATATTTTTTTTTTGTGTCGCAGGCGAGACAGTTTCATTACACACAGAGCCTTTTGTGACGCGTTGGCTCAAGAGAGTGCGAGACACCCAACTTCTTTGACTTCTTTGCCAAGTCACCACTTTCCATACGGACAAAATACCAACAACTCCAACAATACTTCAAGCATGATCCTTGGTTTGTCCCACATGGGGCCCTCACAGAATCTTGATCATGAGTCCGGCGAACGTCTCCGACTCGGAAGCAGCGGAGGAGGAGGTGCAGGAGCCGCCTCACGCTCTTCCTCCGATCTCATTGCTGCAAATGCTTCGGGTTACTTCATGCAAGAGCAAAACCCTAGCTTTCATGATCAACAAGACCATCATCAACAAGGGTTTTTGGCTGCAAGCAATAACATCAAGGCATCACCAATGAACTTTCAACAAAGTCTGATGCAGTTCTCACATGATAGCCATAACTGTCCTTCTTCCAATCTCTTCAATCTCAGCTTCCTCTCTGGACACAATGGAGTTGCTTCTGCTACAAGCAACCCAAATGCTGCTGCTGTTTCATCTGGCAATCTTATGATTTCTAACAATTTTGATGGAGAAAATGCTGTTAGAGGCGGAGGTGGACGAGGAGGAGGAGAAGGAAGTACAGGTCTCTTCCCTAACAATCTGATGACCTCGGCGGACAGAATCAGCACAGGAGCAGTGCCTTCACTCTTTAGCTCATCAATGCAAAATCCCAATTCAACAACTCACATGTCAGCCACTGCTCTTCTTCAGAAAGCTGCTCAAATTGGTTCAAGCTCGAGCAACAACAACAATAGTAACAATGCTTCATCGATTCTAAGAAGCTTTGGGAGTGGTATGTACGGAGAAAGCGAGAGTAATCTTAATGATTTGATGAACTCATTCTCTAACCCAGGCGCAACGGGAAACAACGTTAATAGAGTAGATTCTCCGTCATACGGAGGAGTGAACAAAGGATTAAACGCTGATAAACAAAGCATGACCAGAGACTTTCTTGGGGTTGGACAGATCGTAAGAAGCATGAGTGAAAGCGGAGGGTTTCAACAACAAAAACAACAACAACAACATGGGAATAGTACAGAAAGAGTTGGCTCTTCGTCGGATTCCGCCGATAGAAACAGCATAAATGTGAATCCTGGTGGTGGTCCAGCAAGTTCACCACCCTATGGAATCCATCGTGCTAGTTTCTAGCTAAGACGATTTTTAGTTCATCAAAGTACATATGCTATATCTTTCAGGTATGCATATTGTCATCAAACCCCATTTGAAGTAATTAATTATATTTAAGTCGCAAAAAGTTGCAATGTATCTACACTCACCTCCTTTTTTTCTTTTGTAAAAGATTTACCTTTATATAAATGAATTTCCTCCTGAATTTTTTTATTCAGAGTTTATAGTTATGGTTTGAAAAAAAAATAATTTACTTTATTTCAGTAATTAGTGGGGTTTTTAATATTTGGTTTATATCTTTTTGGCTTATGAAATATTAGATATATTAAGGAATTTTATAAAATTCATGGCTTATATATAGTTTCAGATATATAAGTTATTTATTTATTTGTGGAATTAAGTCTAAACCTTAGTTCTATATATATATATATGTGTGTATTAGGGTCAGATCTTAAAAGAACACTATCTGACGGGATATAAATAATTTTAGTGAATAGGTTTTGGTATCATTTTATTTTGTAAACCAAAGTTTTATTTTTGTTTTTGGCTGACAATTTATCGTCTTATCATTGCATGGGCAGTCAATGAGTTGGAGAGTACAAGCAGCCTTTGCTAAGTTTCTTTGTCTTTTTGTTTTTATTTTCTTTTATTTGCCTTTTTATTCTTTAATCTCTTTTCATTTGTCATCCTCACTAGCTGGCAATGTCACGAGTGTTTGTCCTGTGATCTCCCTTTCTAAATATCTCGATACATGTATACATACATGTCAGATGTGCATATATATATATATGCACTTGTATAGTTTAGTATGCAACATGTTCCTACCATATCCCAAAAGGTCCCATCATATTTAAATTTAACGGTCCAAAATAAACAATTCTGTTTCGACAATCACGAGCCTGCATTATTGATGCTAATTTTTTTCGGTTAAAAACAACATCAGTATTAAAGTAATTCTTACGCAAGCCTATTTGGTACGATTTTGATTTTGGTTTGATAACATGTTTTCATTAAATGTATCATTTTTCATTCAAAAATTATTATTTTTGTTCGATTTTCTTTTCAGTGTGTTCGAGGGATCTGGATTTTGTTTTGTGCTTTATTTCACATATCTTCTTTTTTGTCACTGTATTTCACATATCTTTAAAATTAAAATTATTTAATCAAATTTGAAAATCGTTCAATATTGTGATTGTTTTTAAAACCTGTTCGGTATGTTAATACATTTTTCTTTTCTTTTTGAGGGAGAGGAGGGGATGGATATTTTTTTTTTATAAACTTTAGTTCATTTCTATAATTTTGGTTAAAATGTATCCATTTGGTGTGTGTGAATATATGATACATTAATAATAATTGTTTCTTGATCTAAAAAAGAAAGTTAACATTTTTGTTGAAAAGATCTATAATTGTTTGAATAATTAGTCATATTAATAATAGTATCGGAAATGTCTTTGTCATAATAATTTATTTGGAGAATAACAAATAATATTATATATATGCTAATACAATGTAGGACATACCTACAAGTGATTCTAGTAAGGAAGCCCATTGACATGCAACGAGAGAGATGATATAGTTGTCTCACCAAAAACAGACAGCTCTTCTCTCATATTATTATTTTTTTTTGAATAAAAATATATGTAGAAAACTAACTTGTCTTTACAAATATGTGAATGTCATCGTAAGAAAAAGTTGAATACACAAAAAAAAAGTTGAATACACTTGGAGAAAAAATGAATCTTAATCACGGACTATAAAATATTTCTTATGATTCGAAATTGGCTACTTAGAACATGATTAACCCGCGCTTCTTAGGATGAGGTTCTTAACGGAAGTTAATAAACAGTTTCTTAACTTCCGTTAAGAACCCTACTCTAAGAACCCCGGGTTAATCATGGTTTTAGATCAATATTGTAGAACTGTTTTTTTTTTCTAAAACAGTTTCATTAATGTAAAGTTGCTTTTTCCAACAATACTCATTTATTTTTCTAACCTAAGTGTATACCGAACCTGTAAAAAATCAGGACTAATCTTCAATGGGAGGTACAACCTACATATAAACTTTTTATATGGCTATGCATATATATAGGCAGTAAGCAGATGCTCATATCCGTATAAGTGTCCAGAACAATGTGACTTAATTTCACGCATCATGTGGATCGAACTTGAAACGTATTGGCGTCCCAAACACTTATTCTTACCATTTGATTACAAGATCCCAGACAATACTCATAATTCTTTTTATCTAAAATATGTCCAATACATCTTTATTTTAAATAAAGAAACTCTAATGTATAGTATTATTATGTTATAAATCATTAATTATGTCAGTTTTTCTGGATTTCTTTTCTCGATTTTTGTATAATATAGAGAAGAATTTTAAAATAAAAAAGAATTCAAATTGGTCTAAATAATAAAACAAAATTCAATGGATATCACTCCACTATAAATATTCAGGGACTAAGAAGTTGATGTAATTTCTCCCAAAAGAGACTGGATGATATTAAAGCAACCCTAATGGAGACTTTTCAAAGAAAATATTTAGCTATATGTATATATTTATATTTTATTAAGAGGTTGCCAAAATTATGAAAACTCTTTTTCAAAATATATAATATTTTTTTTTTGTTTTAAAAACTTTTGGGAGAATCTCTCATTAAGATTGCTTTTAGAGCATCATTAGTAAGACAATTTCTTAGTAGACTATCTCATCAATTTTATATTAATTGCTATAATTTTATTGTGTAATTAAAAAAGTAAAATCATTCATAATTGGCATATGGCATATGAGTCTCTAATAGTTTTAGCTGAGTTTCTCTCCTCTTACTTTGTTAGTTCTTGTTATTATAAATGTGAGAGATTTCATGAGATACTCTCATACTGCTAGTGTTCTTAGAGCAACCTCATCAACAGATACTCTATTAGTATCTTGTCATTTAATGTTAATGTTTCTAATACAGTTAATTTAATTATGATATTTTTTTTTAGATAAAATTTACAAAATAAACCACTCAAAATGATCTATCTGGTATATGGGTATACTATAAGGTTCTGAAAGTGTGTAAATAAAAGATCGGTTTTAGTCTTTTCGCTTACTCTTCCTAACTTGTATTATTATTTAACTCTTACAAACTCTCCCTCGTACCAACGTTGGAAAAGGTCGTAGAGCAGCTCTTACCTTTAATACTAATATGAGTTTTTTATTGATAAAGTATTAGTATTTGTAATTCAAATAAGTTATATATTTAAATTTAAACTTTAAAATAACAATTGACTATTGACTGATAAACACACCTTTAAAGTTTCTAATGAGGTTCTCTTCGGTGCTTGTTTGAGAATTCTTTCAATTTTTCTTTCTTATTTTTATTTTATTTTTAAAATGTTTAGTGTACGAAAACCCCATCTAAAAACCACCATGGTGGTGCTCTTAGGACTTCTCTCATTAGGGAGCCGACATAACTCTATCTTTAAGCTGCTACGAGTATTGGCCATTGCCTTGCTGCGGCTTATCCATGAGAATAGACATCTGGGAAGCGTCTTGTTTGGTTCAAAATATATTTTCCAACATTTTTTTTGTCACGATAACACACTACAAGAAAACATATTTATTACAAGGGTCATATTCCTTGTTAATTCGTTGTAATAGAAGAGTTACAACGAATTAACAAGGAATAGCGTTTCGTTGTAAAACATCCGTCGTAATGCAAGATTCGTCGTAACTTCCATGTAACATTTACGACGAAATAAATTCGTTGTAAAAACGAAAGAGAGTATTTCGTCGTAGTTTCGTAGTTACGCTTCATCGTAAAAGACTCGTATAGTTTCCTTGTAAAGTCGTCTTTAAGTACTTGTACATTTACGACGAATTTACAAGTCTTTTAATGTAAAGTCCTTGTAATATTTACGAGGAATTTACAAGTATTTCCTAGTAAATTTCCCTTAAAGATTACGAGGATTTTACAAGGAAGTACTTGTAAAATCCTCGTAATCTTTACGAGAAATTTACATCTCATTGTCATATTATTATATTATTATGAAATATTCAAAATCAAAATATATAATTTATAAAATAAAATATTGAAAATTAAAATATTTTTTTAAAAAAATATATAAATGTCATAAAATAATATTCAAATTAATAA
>NC_027756.1:21604277-21622097 GCF_000695525.1 Brassica oleracea var. oleracea
TCCCATTTATCCTATTTTCTCTTAAACCCTAAACTCCAATTAAATCCTTAAAAGCCAACAAATAATTATTATAACCAAACAATATACACTTGCATTAAGTCTTAAACTGATTTATATATTTTTTAAAAATATTTAAAACATATATTACATCATTCTGAATCATTCGAGTTTTCAACAATATCAGTACAATGATTATCATCGCTTGCATCGAACTCTTCTTCACTTTCTTCATCCGTCATATCGTCGAAAAGATCTTCATATTGACGGTTATCCACATCAATTAGAAGGATGTCATCAGTTTGTTGTTCAGATACTTCCACTTCAGTGATACACACTTCTTCTTGCAAAAGTGATTCTTCTCTAGCAACTATTCGTTCACGAGGTGTAACTTTGATAGCAGCTAATCAAGTTATTCCAAAATCTCTAAACCGAGGGTATCAGTTTGGTAAAGCATGCTTAAAATACGTTTTCACAAAAATTAATGGTAACATGTTTCGTCGTAAAAGCCTTGTAAAGTTACAAGGACTTTACAACGAATTTTCTCTTTCCTCGTAAAATCGACGTAAATTTACATGTAAATTACCACGAAACATTTTCCTTGTAGCTTTACTACGACTTTACGACGAAATTCAGTTTTGTCGTAAAATCGTAGTAATTTTCTCGTAAATTTACGAGGAATATATTTCCTCGTAATTTTTCCTCGTTATAGGCATGTTTTCTTGTAGTGACATATTTAACATATGCATATTGATTAACAGAGAGATGAATGAGAATTTTAAACATTATAAATGTCAATAGGGCATAAAAGAGAACAAATGGGAGATTTCCTCCTAAAATCTTTGGCGATCAAGTAAGAATAAACTTATCAAAAAAACACCTTGGTTGGAAGGTCATCTTTGGCCGGCTTCATAACAACCTGAATACGGTAACAACCTTGTGAAGATGATGGACCTAAAAAATGAGACACTCGAGACCAATCTCCTGAAATCATATGGGAGACGACATGATATGCTTTGTTCTTGTTGACACGGTATCCACGTACCATGGTTTGATTGGCTATCTCAAATATTGTCTCCATCCCTCATTTTTATTGATGTTAATAGTTATGCACTCGATCCAAATAATTAACTGATAGATCAAATAGAATAAATAAGCAATTTATCAATGCATCTAATAATTCACATATGTGTGGCCCAGTTTAAGATTTCCCATAATGAAGTGGACCTAGAATAAGCAGAAAAAATCCCAATAATTTTTGAAGTATTCATAAACTTTTCTCGACAATCTCTTCACGGACCAATTTTTTTTATATTATAACTTTCACATGAACGACAACTCTGCTATTCACATGCTTTCCCCTTTTTATTTTTTTATCCGTTTCTATTAATAATTTCTCCCATTCACAAACATGTAAAATTAATTATTTACTATTATTTGAAAGTAATCCAGGAGCGGAAAATTTTCCCTGGGAAACATATACGCTGTTTTTGTTTTTCACGGTTGTAACTCCATACGCACCCCACTAGAAACTAAAACGTATTTCAAGATCAATATCATATCGACCTGGACCTTTCCCTTTTGGAAAAGACTAGTATGAACTAAATTGTGTTAAACTTAGTGACATCGATTTTTGTTGTCTAATACGAAGTTTTACTATAATATAAGCCGGACGGGATGTGGTAGCTCGTTTGGTAAAGACCTTGGGGGCCAATTGTCATGTTCCCGGGTTACGCCAGGCGGAGGGGAACTGCCCATCCTGTCATCAAATGCGGTACTGGGTGTTGGACCTTGTCCCCAGCCCAGGTTTAAGTCCTCCCGGATGAAGTGGACCGCTGCCTAACCGGGCCCAGGGAATGATCCACGTAAGTGGGGAACCCTGGATTATCAAAAAAAAAAAAAAAAAAAATATAAGCTGACTTTCACTTGCAGATTTCCAGTTACGGGGACATTTTAGATTTTTGGTCCTGGCGCAAATCATTTACATATACAATATTTAAAAATATTGAATTTTTAAGAACCTTTTAATTGGAGAAACAAATATTTTACCTAATTGTATCCAATCTCATTGCTCTCACGCTAAATAAGAATAACCCTAAATCGAAGTAATATCCAATCTCATTGCTCTCACGCTAAATAAGAATAACCCTAAATCGAAGTAACATAGTCAACGTTTCCAATGTACCAATGACGACGAAAAGAAACGAGTTGAGTTATGTCAGAATGTTAACACAATATTTTGCCTTAACTTTACCGTTAAGTCCTAAAAAGAATAGGACGTATGAAAGATAAAATTAATAACTATTCTGTACTTTAATATAATTTTGTATTTACATGCCATATTGAAGCGGGTGACCGACTTCTTTTGTTATACTTATCACTTAGTTATGCATATGTGCCCCACACATGCACACACATTTAGGCCTAGGGTGGGCATTCGGGTATCCGTTCGGGTTCGGATCGGGTATTTCGGATTTTCGGATATTTTGGTATAGAGGTATAGAACCTGTTCATGTATTTCTGTACTTCAGGTCGGGTTCGGGTATTTTTAGTTCGGGTTCGGTTATTTTTAATCAGGTTCGGATATTTAGATTTTGAAAAAAAATTAAATTTCTCATTTCTCAAATTTTCTGGTGTTTAAAAATATAGCTTTCATTTAACTAATTTTTTATTTTTAATAGATTGAATGGTTAATAGATTTGGACATAACATTTTGAAACTAAAAAAGACATTAATTTGATTATTGTTTTTAAATTTTGGATATAACTTTTTGTTAATTCTTGAAATATAAAGTTTGACATGCATTTTAAGTGAGTAGGAAATCATATTCTCCATAATTCTATGTATATCATATGAACTTAAAGTATGTGTAGTATCAATATAAATATTTTATATAAAATGAGTGATATAAACTAGAAATATATGGTTAATTATACATATGTTCGGTTATCTTCGGATATCCATTCGGGTTCGGATATTACCCGTTCGGGTTCGGATATTACCCGTTCGGGTTCGGATATTACCCGTTCGGGTTCGGATATTACCCGTTCGGGTTCGGATATTACCCGTTCGGGTTCGGATATTACCCGTTCGGGTTCGGATATTACCCGTTCGGGTTCGGATATTACCCGTTCGGGTTCGGATATTACCCGTTCGGGTTCGGATATTACCCGTTCGGGTTCGGATATTACCCGTTCGGGTTCGGATATTACCCGTTCGGGTTCGGATATTACCCGTTCGGGTTCGGATATTACCCGTTCGGGTTCGGATATTACCCGTTCGGGTTCGGATATTACCCGTTCGGGTTCGGATATTACCCGTTCGGGTTCGGATATTACCCGTTCGGGTTCGGATATTACCCGTTCGGGTTCGGATATTACCCGTTCGGGTTCGGATATTACCCGTTCGGGTTCGGATATTACCCGTTCGGGTTCGGATATCTAATCTCTCCTAATTTAATACCCGTTCGGATATTTTGCTACTTCGGCTCGGATTTCGGTTTGGGGTTTTCGGATCGGGTTCGGGTACGGCTTCGGATATCGGGTAAAGTGCCCACCCCTGTTTAGGCCTGTGAGTCCGGTTCAATCAGTTATTTCGGTTCGAGTACTACGGTTTCTCGGTTCTTTCGGGATTAGAAAAAGTTACCGGATTGAACTAGGTTCGATTCGGTTAGGAACCGGTTATTTCGGTTCGTAACCGAAGTTAAAATCCAGAAATCTTGTTTAAACGCTTCAAATTCACACATATTAGGTTGTTGAAATGTAAAAATAAAGGGAAAATGGGATTATGGACCAAGAATTCGAAGTACAGAAGAAGATGAAACATAGGAGAAATGAAGCACAGAGAACGACAAAGCAAGAGATGAAAATAAAAATCCAAATGCGTGTTAATCGAGCCGGAGAAGAAGATGGAGCGACAAAGGAACAACAGGAAGCACGAGATGAGATGAGATAAGATGGAGATGAAATTCAATAAAGAGATGAGGTAAAGGAGATACAATGAAAGAGGGAGGCGGCCATTTTCATCGCTCCAGACAACAACAATAATGAAAGGCAAATTAGGTTTAGGCTTAGGTGAAATTTCCCAAAATTAGGTTTAGGCTTAGGTGAAATTTCCCAACGAAACCCGAACCTGAACCGACCCGAAAATACCCGACTCGAAACCGAACCGAAAATTTACAAGTACCTATTGGATCCAAAATTCTTCCACCCGAAAGAACCGGAACCAAAAAGAACCCGAATAGACCCGGACCCGAAAAAGATCCGAAAAGAACCAAATCGAATAGACCCGACCCGAATAGATCCGATCCAATAAGAACCGATTAATCCCGATTTAAAAGCAAAAGTATCCAATACTATGATTTTTGTGTTCTATTTTCTATATTTTATTTTATGATTTAGCTGAAATATATTTTTATTAACAATCTTTGGTATTATTTTTGTAGTATTTTGAAGTAATAAGAAACTTTAAATGTAAAGTTTAAAATTTTTTTGTTTAAATTGTTAATAGTTTGTTTTGAGTTATTTTGTAAAAATAGATACATATGACATATTTTGACTAAATTTGATGGGGTTTGGGTATTTCATTTCCTTTTCAGATCATAAATACCTGAATCTGGACCTGATATGGATCCAAAAATTACGAGTATTTTACAGGTATTTTAATTATAGACCTGAACCGATCCGGACCCAAGAAGAACCGACCCGAACCCGTACTGAAAATTCACAAGTACCTATCTATTGGGTCCAAATGTCTAAGATCCAAAAGACCTTCGGTCTGGATCCGACCCGAAGACCCGAACTTCCAGGCCTACTAAAGGTAATTATCCTATGACTCGTTTGTAGCTTCCCTAATAACAACTTGAGATTACCACTGTCACCTTCAGGACCTTCTTGGTAAATTTGTTCGTAAATAGCCACACCTGGTAATCCTTGTAGGCAAAATTCAAATGCTTCTTCATGTTAGAGGTTTTCCAGATTTGATTGGACATAAGAGCTCTTTCCCATAGTGATTGCAACTGGCTTTGTCGTAGTCATCTTTCTTGAGTTTGAACCACGGCCTCCTTCTACTTCTTTATGTTTTCCTTTAGTACGAGTTCTTGTGGTCTGAGCTTCATCTGTTGAACTATCTGAATCATCATCAACACCACGATTATGTTCATCTATTCCCTCTGGATTATCACAAGACGCCATCTGCAATACAAAAAAAAGCCACAACAGAAGTTCATATCATAGTATGCCAAACAAGAATGAAAACATCAAAAAAAAAAAAGCAATAAGTCAAGAAAAAAAAGGTAAAGAACAAAGTACAAACTACAAAACTTTCAAGGTTCAAGATAAAATATCACAATGAATCAATAAGAATCAACAGCAAGAATAACATAATCACATATGTTGCAGGTAGTTGATCATCATATCTAATATCATTATTCGTGGAGCTATTCATCATTATCGCATATGTTGCAGGTAGTTGATCATCATATCTAATAGATTTAGAGATTATATGATGATGTAATGTGTTACTCAGCGTTAAAAAAAAGAATAACATAATCACTTCAAGTTATGTGTCTTTGGTCCCCTCACTACAAGAAAATAGCTCTATTGCAACAGAAAAATTGCAACGTCCATTTTCGTTAATAATTTGTTATGATTATTGCAATATTTTTGCTATAAAGAATATTCGTTACAGTTTCATTACAAATTTGTTGCAAAATAACAACTATAACAGACGTTGCATATTTTCGTTACTAAATTGCAACATTTTGCAACATAAAAAAAATATCTTGCAAATTTTGCAAGAAACATTCAACATTCAACATTTTAAAATCATTGCTAATTTGCAAAAAAAAAAAATTAAAAAATATGTCGCAAAAAATGTGACAGTGATTATATTTTTTATTATATGTTTTTTTATAAAAAGAAATTAAATGGTTTTGGTATATAATTATGTACTTTTGTACTTTTGGTTGCCACTTCTTTAATATTAGATTGCTAAGAATTTATTAATTAACTTCGCCTCTTCTCTCTGAATATCTTTCTTATCCAGAGATACATCTAATTTTTTACTAATACAGTTTTAGTGTAATTCTTGTTTCTTCTCTGTCAAAGTTCATGTTTTACTACGTCGGATAGATCGTAGATCACATGAGGAAGGTGCAGAACAGCCGCAGGTAACTTCTCAAATTTCTTTTGCGTCATTGTTGCAAAATGGGTTGTTACGTAATTCCTTTGTTTACGTGATCTTTCTTGTTACGTAATTTCTTGGCAACTACTAGAATGTTTTTTTATTGTATCAAATGTAGTTCCGCCTTATATTGCATTTACAGCTTGACTTTTAGTTTGTTTACAGAATAATATATTAACAGATATGGATAACCCATTATCAAGATTCACTTAGATTTTATTGTTTCCATATATATAAAGAGCTTATACCGGTGTTTTTTATAATTCATTTGACTTCTGCAGACCGTAGTTCTTCCAAAGTAACTCATCTCCAGAAATTCTTTTGTTTTTCCTTGTGCGTTTTATATCCTTCATGAATTGCTTTTAAGTTTTAAGTCTGGTAATTTTTTTCAGATGAATCAGATGGCAAATGATGGTCATAATCAAGAAGCAGCCCAGCCAAGGAATGTCTTAGGTGTTCTTAATCCTTCCAAAGTGAATGGATCATTGTGGTAAAAAGTATATATATATATATATATATATATATATTACATACGTCACTTTAAATTTTTCTGTTACGTTCTATTTTTTTATAGGTTCAAACGTGATTCAATCACTAGTGAGATAAGAACAATCATTCGATCTGATTATCCTAGCCCATATATATCGAAACTGGTCAACTGCACCGCAACACGTAAAAGATTGATGGTGGTACTTATTTAAGGTATATCAAAGAAAGGCTGAGCAAACTTGAAAGCTTGGAAAAATGATAGCGATCCTTTGTCCAGCTATTCTATCGAGGATGTCAGCTATTCTATGGAGGGATGTCAACAACTAAGTTTTACTTGACTGCTTTTGTTATTTTTTCTAAGGTTTTATTAGTTTTTTTCTAGTTTTAAATTATCTCTGGTTTTTCTCTATTAATGCATCGTTGAACTTTTTAATAATTTATTTATTTAATAAAATTGGTCATTAAAACTTTTTTTATTATAAAATATATATAACATAAAAATAAATAACACACCTAATATTTCTTAAAATAGAATACTAAAATAATTATTCTATGCAACACAGTTAATATCTACTAATTTTATTAGAATATTAATTATTAACCATATAGTAGTCACCGTCAAAAAATATTTGCACCAAATCAATTATTTAAAACAATTACAGGAAATTGGCAACAACATTTTCTATATCTTTTACATAGCAAATTTCGCAATGATTTTAAATTGCAACGTCCAAAATATTTTATATAAAAATTTTGTTGCATTAATATTACTAAATTTCAAAAAAGAATAATTGTAAATTTGCAATGTTGTTTGCTATATATTTTAAGTAGCAATGACTTGCCACCATTTATGGTTACAAAAAATGTTATAAATATACAACAAAATTGCTATAAGAAATTGTTGCAAAAATATGACATATATAGCAACAACTCAATTTGTTGCTAATTTTACTACGTATCTGCGACAAATATGGATTTGCAACATTCAAATTGCAAGAAATTAAAATTTGTCACATTTTTATTGCAATTTAATATTTACAACAATAAATAAACATATTGCAACAATATATTACTATTTTCTCGTAGTGCCTGTAATTGACAAAGAGCAAACATAATAACTTAAACATATAGCGACAAAGCAAGCCAGAGCAAGGCACGACAAGAAGATAACACATGAGAAAAAGATCAAGCAAGGCACAACAAGAACAACATAATCACTTCAAGATCAAGTCAAAGTCGAACAAAAATCATGTCGAACTTGAACAAAAAACATAAACAAACTCGAACAAAAAAGATGAATAGAACACAATTTCGAACAACAAACAACAAGAATAAACTCGAACAACAAACACATCAAGATCAAGTTAAACGCACAAAAAAAAAAAATTTCAAAAAATTAGAGATTTGGGTTATCCGAGATCGATTTCTAGACGCCTCTGGTGGAGGAGAATACTTTCAGTTTGATATCTGCGTGATTTTTGGATTTATGGTTAATAAATCCAATTTTACTTTCTCAATCGTCGAGATATTCAAGGGAATAGAAACATTGAAACATACAAGGGAAAGTGTGAAGTGGGGCATCGGGTTTCAAGAGTCATTAAGTCTAATAATTTTCCAGAAATACCCGCTCGGGTCCCGGGCTGGTTATGGACCCAAATCTGCTACTCACAGGTCCCTCATCGTTAATTAGACCCAATAGTGTAAAATTCTCGGTTCCGGTTTTGGACCTGAACCTGCATTTTTGGTTCGGTTCTGAATCGGGTCCTTGGATCCGAGTAAAATACCCAGGCTTAATGAGAGATTTCACAATCCGAATTCAGACAGAAATTTAGTTTCAAAAATTTAAAACTCACCATCTATATCCAAACATAGACTTCTAAATTTTACTTTTTTGTACTTATTTCAAATCAAATCAGATGATAGATGATGCCAGATTATGATTTCATGATATATAGTAGGAATGTCTAATCAACAAATAAATCATCATTTAAAGCGATTCCCTTGTTACATATACAAAATATATGTCACTGATTTTTGAAATTCACTACACCCGCAATCAATGTTTTAAATATTTCAGTAAACTTATATGCGGATTTGGAATAACCAACCAAATGGCCAAATGGTTCAAAAGATATAGATCTAGTTTATACATATATAGAAATCATTAGTTATTAATTATAATACATGATAATGAATAATACGGAGATATTGGATGCTTCTGTTTGGACTATACTTTATATTGGAATATAACCGCTACGATTGGCGTATTATTATTCATCGTCGAATATGCTCATATATTTTCCATGTGCAACGTGGGATGTGTAATCTAGTTTATAAATCAAATCTAGTATTTATACATCGTAAGTATGCATTTGTATAATATTCAGACACTAACAAATATTTTTCTTCGTTTTTTAGTATACTAGATCCTAACCCGTTTTAGGGAGAAACAAATTTATAAACGTAAAAGTCTGAATGTTATTACATATTTTTTTCGGTGTAAATAATTTTATTATATATATTATTATTTAAATAAATTTTAAGTTAATTTGTATATAGTGGAATTATTTATATGAGATACTATAATAATGAACAAGACATACATAATCATAGGTTGAATTTCTCATTTATTAATATTATTTTAAATATAAAAATGATCTTATATAGAGTGTACTTTGACTTCCATTTACAAGTTTATAAATTATATAATATTTATGTAATATACTAGCTAATATAATACATATATTTTAACATCCGTTATATTTTAAAATTTATCATAATTAGATGTGGAGTGTTTATGGGGTTGTGTTATTTTATTTTATATGATTTTAGTATATCTTTTTATCAAAATGAAGTTAGTATACATTTTGAATATTTTAAGTAAGTAATCTAGAGTACATATATGGTTATGGAACTAGCCGTATTTAAAAGTTTGTATTTATTTTATGGATTTTGAAAACCAAAGAATCAATATAGAAAGTTGGTACGTAACATGGTTAGATTCTAATATATATATATATATATATATATATATATATATATAAATATAAGTGTAGAAATGTATCAATTGATTTACAAATTTATTTCAAGAAAACTATCTAATATAGTCTAAAATATGCAATTTTTTTTCTTGAATATCATATTAAAAATAGGGAAAAATATTAATTATAAACTTAAAAAAGAAACTTTTTCAATAAGTTTTGAACTATTACCTTCTGAACGAATGTGTACTTTGAAAATGTGAGAGCTGTGAGGATCCGTGTTGAGATTTCATGGTTATCACGTTCAGAACCTATAAGGTTTTGGGCAAAAAAAAACCTATAAAGGTAATTCACAAGAACGTTAATTTAAATATCCACATATGAATTATACGATTTTTTGGCCAAAATAACTTCTTTTTTGGCCAAATAACTTGTTCATATTAAAATTCTTTGAAGTTTGTACCAACTTTTCTCCAAATAACCGCATCATACCTCTTCATCCATTCCGTTTAACCCACTTTTTTATAAAATATTGTTTGTCAAAATGCAGAATAAAAGTTGGCATATAATTAAGAAAGTTGCAGAAGCAATAAATTGGCATAAAATTAAGCTAATCGTTTATATTCAAACCATAATAGTTTATACTATTCAGTTATAAACAACAAATTAAGTAGCAAACTTCTATATAACAACTTAACAAAAGACATAACCTAATGATGAGAGTCTCAAACTTAATAGAGTTCAGTGAAAGATCTATTATATGTAGACTATGATTATGAAAGCAAGAAAGGAAGATAGCAAAATTATCACCTAACTAGTTATAGGTGAGTAGGTTACAATAATAAGATATTTTCAAGATCTTCCAAATGGATGATTTTGCTCCGAAAACTTCAGTTCACCAACGTCGCCTCCACGACCACGGCCGCGATTTACATTTCTAACCATTCCTCCAACTCCAAGAAAATCTAACGTTAACTTGTCCGAGCCGCTCATATTTCCATTGTTTCCGAAATGAACATCGAATATATTGCAACCGGATCCGCCGGCACCACCGCCATTTACTGCCACTAGTGAGTTCATTAGACCTTGAAGATTACCGTTATTATCGTTCCCCATAATCTGCCCTCCTCCAAAATCATTACTTGACGAAGAAGCTAAGCCTCTGAGTAAAGCAGAAGGATCGTTGCTTGTGATGGAACCCATTTGAGTAGCTTTCTGAAGCAGTGCCGTGGCTGACACGTTAGAACCCACGTTCAAGCTTTCTTCAGGGCGATGAACAAGAACGTCGGAGCTGTATAGAGAAGGAAGACTCGTCTCTGAGTTCTTGATGTTTTCTTGAAAGAATCCGAGGTTGAAGAAGCTGTTGTTGGTGCTACTTTTGGAGTTTATGTTGTTGACCGGATCAAACTGGTTTAGACCTTGATGGTTCATGAAACTCTGATCGTTGTTGTTCGGTACAGTCAGCATTCCTTGGCTCGATTGGATTAAGAAGTTAGGGTTTGACGTCTGCGGAACAAAGTGTCTGCTATTTTCAGAAGATGCAATGTTTAGATTGTAACCCGCGAGAGGCGAAAATCCAGAGTTTGGATGGCCACTCAAATGGTGGTGGGATAGAGTCCTGCCACCATCCAGTCTCCCGTACAATCCACCGGAGCCGGCGCCGCTGCTAGCAGCTTCCATTGACGTGAAGCTCAAGGTAGGGTTTCTAGCAGTCTCTTGTATCAATGCATCACAGAAAGCCCTGTGTGTAATGTAACTATCGCGTCTGGAAAAGAAAAAGCCCAAACATTTTTTAGCTTATTGGATTATATATATATATATATATGTATTTTGCAAACTATATATTATGTAAATGTTGCATAATCATCATTAATGAATGCTATAGTTATAATGGCTACCATTTATAGGAGAGAATGATAGAAGAATATAAAGGTCGAGTTAATTGCTACTTTAATGAAAGACCTTCTTCATTTAATATGTTGCATATGTTGACGTGAATCATCATCAATGAATGCTATAGTTATTAATTATGGTTACTATTTATATATAGGAGAGAATATTAGAAGAACATAAAGTTCGAGTCACTTGCTACTTTAATGAAAGACCTTCTTCATTTAATGCAAAGCCCATGAATGTTAATATAAGTCAGTCACATTCTACAACAACGTATTTAACTCAAACCATGAAAATAAAGAAAGAAACCCTAGAACAGCATTAAAGTGTTTAGCAGAACACTATAATGAAATAAGTAACGCACTTTAACCAAACATATATGTATCTATGTATGCATGTGTCTAGAGAGAGAAAGAGATAAGACAGGGTCCACAAAAGAAGAGGAGTTTCATAAAAAGGGGAACCTGCAAAAGTGAAGAAGAAGAAAACAAAAGTGGAAAATGAAAAAACAGATCTAACTCATACATGTGACCAAATTTAGCATCTTTTAAATTTTCTCTCTTTCTCTTCACTGTGTTTCTCTATTCAGTACTCATCAACAACCAAACAAATACAGTGATAGATCCTATGTACATAATCACAATATACATTTTATGGGCGATGTACTCGAGGTTCAAATTCCATGGCCAAAAATATATACGATTTCAGTTACAGTTCATATTATATATTTGGTATATTTCATGTAAAATTAGTAAATAATGTAAGTTTTATATGCAGTGTTGAATGCAGCTTTTTACTTAAAATAGATTTTCAATACCAAAAGAAATGATGGTCCATGGTATCATACTTTACCTAGATAAGAGGGTGTATCTAGATACTACAGACATATATATTATACATACGTTTCATCACTTAATTAGCCCAAATACGAACAAATTATTTAAATGAAATGGACAGATACTAGTTACCTAGAGAAGATGGTACCACAGTCACATCGATACTCTTTAGTACCACAGGTCTTAGAGTGAGCTTTCCAATCCGATTGAACAGCGTAACGCTTAGAACATTTATCGCACTTCCACTTCTTTTCTCCATGTTTACGGTAATAGTGCTTCTTAATTCCGGTGAGGTCTCCGAGAGCACGTGAGGGGTCATGGTGGACGCACGTGGGTTCCGGACAAAGATAGACTTTCCTCTTTACTTCTTTGGTTGACTTCTGTTTGAGTTTCCATGGGAGATTGTGTCCTCTTCGGTGAAGCTGTAGGTTTTGTTCTCTTTGAAACCCTTTCTTGCATACATCGCATATGAACCTGTTTGTAGCCATTATTGTCTTTGGAGATAAAGCTACCACTTCCGCATCAGGATCTATTTGATAAATTAAATTTAGTCACCATTCAAGATCTTGCAATGTTAATCTATGAGGAGTAAATCAAGAAATTGATATAGACATTATATAGAAAGAAAACCAAATTTTACATATATGTAATATAATGACGGTCGTTAATAATGAAAATACGAGTGTACCAGAAAAAAGGAAGAACATTAATTAGGGTTCTTGTTTATTTAGTTTTCTCCTATAAGGGTTATCTTTATTTTTTCTCAAAGCTAGTGATTTTAATAGAAAATTTTATTAAAAATATTAAATATGTAAGAGGTACTTGCTTGGGTTTCCGGGTTGGTTTCTTCGTTTCTTGGGTAGTGGAGCTGAGGAGTTAGGCTGTTGAATCATTGACACAAAAGTATCTTTCTGGCCAAAGTCGTTCTCTCCGACGCCGGAGCCAGTGAGGAAGAACGGCTGGGCAGAGGATGATGATGAAGGAACAACGCTTGCGTTATATGATGATGATGCCATCTTAGATCTTCTTCTTTGCGTGTAAGAGTATAACCTGTAAGAGAATAATCCATTTATTAAACATGTTAGAAAGGATTGCGAAAAACAAAAATCAAATTATCGTTTCAGAAGAAAACGAAAAGAGGAATGAAGAACAGCAAGAATCCATTGAGATTGACGACATCGAATTTTTTTTTTATAAAAACAATTCACTAAAATACATGAAGAGAACAATAAAAACAAATTAAGGGCTTATTTTTATTTTTTGTTTGTAAGCTTTTGAAAGAATTAAGAAGAAAGATTTCTTAGTTGTTTTCTTTTGGTACCTGATAGATCAAGAGAAAGCAACCAAGAAGAAGGAAAAAAATAGTCAAAAAGCTATAAATCGGAGGTTAAGAAAGAACCAAGAAGAAGATGATATATGTATGATGATGATGATAACAAAGAAGATGATGAAGAAGAAGACACTAGTCAACTATACATGTAAATGTTTATTATATAATACAAAGACAAACCTCAAAGCCCTCTCTCTCCTGATTTTTGTTCTTCTTCTTCAACTTTTTTTTAATATGGCATATATGGATCTTGAAAAGTATATGTAGGTAAGGTCCATCTCTGTCATAATTTATTGTAATGAAACAAACTTTAAATTTTATTTTTACAATTTAGAAGAAGGATGGTTACGGTTTGGATGTCACTGTCAAAACGGTGAAATGTGTCCACATGCGGGGTGTGATGTGGGTACCACATTTTTCTCATTCGTATCTTTCTGATGGGCTTTAAGACAAAACCCTCGCTTTCTCTTCATTTAACTGATTAGGTTTTGTTGTACTAACTTTTTTTTCCTTATCTAAAAAATGTTAATAATTCAATATACAGTATATCTGTATATATTTACATTCATACACCCTATCATATATACGTTTATAAAAATGTTAGATGTGTGAAAATTAATGTATTACTTTGTCTTTGTTATACAGCGTTAATATAAATGGCAACATATTTATAACATTCAAGAAAACTTAGTTTTGCAAAACCAGAAAACCTAACAATTGGCTTAACAAAAACATAATCTTGAACTAGTAGTCTAATTTCCAACCATTGAACTTAAGAATCACAGAGTTGGCATCTTCAATACATAGATTTGTCGCATTGACCATCTATATCTTCATAACTGCATTTGCCATCTTCAATACATAGATTTGTCGCATTGACCATCTATATCTTCATAACTGCATTTGCCATTGTGTCGTTGAGATGGCACAGAGAGAAGCTTCCGGACCTGTAAAATTTGATATTGATTTCTTGAACGGGTTGTGGGTGCAGTGGAGATTGTTCTTTTTCCTTCTGAAGCTCATCACCATTTGCCAATGGGATTAGAGTGAACTTCTTTAACGCTTGTTTTTTTTTTAAAATCTCTTTGGTAATCAGAGAGTAATTGCATTCCGTTCCAGCAGAACAATGAGACGTCATAGTTGCTGCTCGAACATTGAGGAAAAGTATTTTATATAAAATAATAATGATATATTGTTATTATTGGAGCATAATGTTTGAATAATTTCTCTCTTATAATAATGATATATATTATTATTGAATCATATTACGTATTGAGTATAGTTTTATAAGATTCAAAATTATGATTTTTATTTAAATAATTATATAATAAATAAGGGTAAATTAATATATTTTATTATTTTCTTAATCTAAATGAAATGTGTCTAAGTGACACTCTTTGTGAAACAATGATATAAGAGTATTTTGCGACTTAACGAAGAAAGTATGTTTGAAAATGTCCCTTTAGTAGTGGCAGTGGCAGAGCCGGCATGTAATTAGGGTGGTCAAATGACCCATGTGAAAAAAAATTATTTGTATTTTCCTTCTAAAATTTGATGAAATATTAGAAAACTAACCTATTGGCCCTTGTAAATTGCAGTTGTTATCAAACTGACCCTAGTGGAAAGCTATCCTGCCTCCGCCACTGAGTGGTGGTAAAAATGAAAGTGGTACCATTGAAGTGGTAAATATAAAATTTCCTCAAAAAAAGTATGCCAAAGATAAAAGGGGAAATTTTATGTTTACCACTTTTATGGTACCACTTTTTATCTTTACCACCACTAAAGAGACATTTTCAAAAATACATTATTCATTAAGTGGCAAAAGACTCTTATACCTTTTTTATATATATATATAATAAATCATTATTTAAATAAATAAAAAAATATGTTTTCGAATTATACTTTTCCAAAGTCGAACTTTTTTATAAATTTTTTTTTTTGATTTTTTTCGAATTTTAATTTTAATTTTTTTCAAAATTTCTTTTTGAAAATCAAAAATTATGTTTGAAACTATTTTTTAAAATATTTTTTAAGTATTTATTTATATATTTATTATAATCCTAAATTTTACATTCCAAAGACCTTACCCCACCCTTCAACTCTAAACCCTAAGTCTAGATTAGTTAACCCTAGAGATATAAGTGTCTTTTACTATTCATTAAAAGTGATGGTAAAAATGGTTATTGTAAACATGAAAAATGATACTATAAATGTGGTATTGGTGGCAATTTCCCTAGATAAAAGATAAAACAAACAGGCGATGCCCAAATATTTTTTTAAAACGGGATACCGTTTCATATTAATTTCCAACTGAAAAGTTTTTGGTTACAAGGCTTAAAACTATGCCCATATTTGAAAATAGAAACTGAAATGAAGCAAGTTTTGGTGAGAGCATCGATGGCTTGCTTTGAAGGCGTGTGTTTGAGCTGAGATGATGAGAAGAAGCTGTTTTGGTGAGAGTTTCCCTATCCAGTCCCAAAAGGCGTGCTCGAACCTGAAGGTGAATCTCCTTGATCAATGAGTGTGCCGGCTTGTGAATATTGTTGTGGAGTCTCGAATTTCTCTCCTTCCAAGTGTAGTAGAAAACAGCCTGAAACACTAGAAGACACAATGGTCGGAGTTTCTTATCAACTGCTAGCGAGATGATCCAATGTGATAAATAGCCAAGGCCCATATGTTTAGGTTATCCCAAATGTTTCAAATTTGCTTAAAACAAAACTTATGAAAAAGCTTTGCCCAAATGAAAAGGAATAAAAAACAAAGTTCTCCAGAACAGAGTAATAATCCATTTTCAAAAGCAACATAATGATAAATATTGTCAATATCACAACAAAGAAGCCTAGATATTATTGTGTAGCCTTTCTGATCATGGAACCATAATGGACAACGAAAAGTACTATTGAAAACAGCCATCTCTTATCACACTATATCTCAGGCTTCGAAGTTTGCAGATAGCCATCTCTTATCACTGTTGAATGATAGAGTTTTGAAGGCATGAGCATCAAATCAAATACACACATGAACCCCACTTGCTCGTACTTTGTTTATACATTGTGAATCGAGCTGAAGCCTAAAGAGTTATTAAACTAATGCCTGAATATCAAACTGAACCAATAGTCTATTCCATTATGAGAAAAGTTGATAATAACTTGAAAATTACAAATAGGAAAAAACATATAATTAATTTGATATACATGAGTTTTATTTATTAATCAACGTACACAACGAACTCTTTTGTTTACAAGATAGTAAATAAACTTGGAAAGTAAGGAACAGCTAAACCGTAGTAACCAGATAAATACAGATGATAAACAGTCGAGTGAGGATCAAGATCAAAGGACACAAGGTTATCTTGATAGCTGAGCGAGAGGATGACCTTATTTTTGTCTTTCAAAATGATCAAGGGCGTGAGAGGCTGCGATGTGACACCTGTTGGAATTAGTACCGGTTTATAACGATTTATAAATCTACTAATGAATTCAATTGCCTAGAATCTCATGTCAATACTAAAATAAATCTAGATCTTAGGGTTTTGAATATACCTGGTTATTCGCAGCGGAAAGATGAATAAACCAAGTCGAGATTTCAAGCACTCCAAACGTCGTGCCTCTACCGGTATCCACACGCACACAAACTGGATCGATACGGGATGCTAGTGCCGTCGAGATCAAATCTCAAAGAACTTGACAAACTCTTTGTCTCTTTTGCTATTAGGGTTTCACGTGAGATGTGTTCATGCTCAAAACATCACGGCACATGTTTATATAATGAACAAGTGATTAACCTAATTCATTAAAGGGCCAGGCCCATGCATGCACGTGATGGTCAAATGATAATTAATTATCATTATCATGTATATACATCTTTATGTATATCTTATAATATATATCATATATATATTATTCCTAAAACCCAATATATGTCATTGATCCAGTTTACTTAGGTGTGTGACCCTGTAGGATCATATAATATTAGTAATAGATTCTCAATCTATAGATTATAAGCGGTTTCTAGCAAAACATTATAACCACCTAATTTTATACGATTGTCGAACCTCGACTTACGACTTTAACAAGAGTAAGTACAAATGATTTTAGGACATTCCCAACAA
>NC_027756.1:21623287-21623859 GCF_000695525.1 Brassica oleracea var. oleracea
TCTTCTTCATTTCTAATGAAATCAAACTCTTTGATATTCTCATTAAAACGAAGATTCCAGCTACGAGATGCTTGCTTCAAACCATAAATGGAACGTTGAAGCTTGCATACTTTCCCAACACTTCCAGGGACTGTGAAACCTTCAGGTTGTGTCATGTACACATCCTCTTCGAGATTTCCATTAAGGAAAGCTGTTTTCACATCCATTTTCCAAATCTCATAGTCATAATGAGCAGCAATTGCTAGGAGAATCCGAATGGACTTAAGCATTGCAACTGGTGAATAGGTTTCATCATAGTGAATACCATGAATTTGTTTGTAACCTTTAGCCACCAATCTAGCTTTGTATATCCGTATATTACCATTCATGTCAGTTTTCTTCTTGAAAATCCATTTACACTCAATGGTTTTAACACCATCAGGTAAATCAACCAAAGTCCACACTTTGTTTACTGACATGGAGTCCATTTCGGATTCTGCGGCTTCTCGCCATTTATCGGAGTCTGGGCCCATCATAGCTTCCTCAAAGGACGTAGGTTCATCACTCTCTATTATCAATAGATCATGATGATC
>NC_027756.1:21624954-21630478 GCF_000695525.1 Brassica oleracea var. oleracea
TCTACCGGTATCCACACGCACACAAACTGGATCGATACGGGATGCTAGTGCCGTCGAGATCAAATCTCAAAGAACTTGACAAACTCTTTGTCTCTTTTGCTATTAGGGTTTCACGTGAGATGTGTTGATTCTCAAAACATCACGGCACATGTTTATATAATGAACAAGTGATTAACCTAATTCATTAAAGGGCCAGGCCCATGCATGCACGTGATGGTCAAATGATAATTAATTATCATTATCATGTATATACATCTTTATGTATATCTTATAATATATATCATATATATATTATTCCTAAAACCCAATATATGTCATTAATCCAGTTTACTTAGGTGTGTGACCCTGTAGGATCATATAATATTAGTAATAGATTCTCAATCTATAGATTATAAGCGGTTTCTAGCAAAACATTATAACCACCTAATTTTATACGATTGTCGAACCTCGACTTACGACTTTAACAAGAATAAGTACAAATGATTTTAGGACATTCCCAACAACACCACCAAACCATGTCGAAGTAGAATTCAAGTCAACCGAGAAGATCTTCTCCCACAGTTGGTCTTTAACCCTCCACCAAAACTCTTGCTTACAATCCGCCTTCAGTTCAGAAACGCAGAGACAACCATCGAGATTGCATACACCAATCTTGTCGCCACACGCGTCACGCTTTACGAAAGGCGGCGTTTCCGTGACTTGAAACATCTCTGTATGAATATCGAAAACTATGAGTTTGGTTTGTGTTGTTGGATATCCTTTTCCATCTCCAGTGAGCCAGTAGAAGGATCCGTTTGCAAACACTGGCCTCGGACTATCCGAGACGTGATGATGATCGAGAGCGGCAGTACTCACGAACCTCCATTTGATCTTATCCTCAAAAAGATCCAAAACCTCACAACTGGTCGAACTAGTACTAGCAGGAGGATATTTATTATATAGCCAAACAAGCTTACATATTCCCGTAACGGTGTCTTTCCCAAACCCTAACCGAGTAAAAGCACGGAACTGATCTGGTTCTTGACATAAATCCTCAACAAGCTTCAGTTGCGGGTTCGGATGGTCAATATGAAGTCGCTGAATATTCGCTAGAGGGAGTCGTGTTGACTTCCCAGAGGCAGCGTTCATCAGTTTTATTGGGATTGTCATGCCGTAGATGCAGACAAGACCGTCGCAGCTCTCGGAGGTTTCGAGAAACCCTGTGAATTTCTTGAGTTTCTCTGACCGTACGTAGCGGTGGTCTCGAGAAGCCGTCATCGTCTCCAGTGTCATTGTCGTTGAATGAAGGGTGTTTTTCGCACGGTTCACTAAATCATCGCACACACACAAGAGTTTAGGGTTCTTGTTATTGTGATAAGATGCGTATCTTTCACCGAAACCCCTCGACCTGATCAGAGATCTCCAGTCTTTCGACACAGTTTGGAATCTGGTGACCGATATCACCGGGAGCCTCACGAGAACTTCTTCTACAATATCGTTGGGGATATGAATCGCTCTTCTTCTTCTTCTTCTACTACTTATTCTTCTTCGTTTGGTTTCTCTTCCTAACGAAGCAGCAGTACCAGCTTGTTTAAACTTTAGGGGTCTCTCCATAGATGTCATGTCCGGACGATTAATGGTTTTGTAGTAAGGACTTGCTTCTTATTTATAGCCAAGGGTTTGCTTCTGTTTTCCTTTTCATAACGAGTTTGCTATTTTTTTCCCCATTTGTTAGGTAAGACTCCACCGTCATAACATGAAACAGAAAATATGACTATCGTTTTAGTCCCAACAATTATACCTTGACTTTGAACTTGGGCCAGAACTACTAATTGACGCACAAATATTTTACACTTCTCCTTCCAAAACTCGATTTCCTAATTTCTGCAGGAATAGGTGTATTTAATTATACTGTATTTAATTATACTGTATTTAATTTTTTTTTTCACAACCTTTATTTAATTTTACTAACATCTATTTATCCTATCAAAATATAAGTTAGATTTTTTCATGTGTAATATTTTATTTTGGACCATCTCTTTCATCACATTTATATATATATGAAGAAAACTTGTGGAAGTTTTGAAGAATTCATACTGTTCTGAGAATTAAAAGATCTTGACTGCAAGGGAAATTTAAAGAAAATGAATGTTATGCTCTTCATTCGGTGGCAATCTAAAGACATGTATTGAATGGAAAAGACAATCGGGCTGAATATGATAAAGAAAATGAATGTTATGCTCCATCTTCCGGAAGATGATAGAATATTCAACACATGTGAGGAAGAACTGTGTCAAGACGTCAAGCTGAAAGAAAGTTTGCCACAGGTTTGTTGAAATAAGCTTGAAGAAAGCTTGAGTGTCAAGCTATCTTAGTCCTAATGAGTTTATGATCTTTAGAGATAAGGATCAAAATTATATTTAGGAGTTATCTAAATATATGTGTTTACAATTAGGATTAGGATATGTGTGGTCTTATATAAAGCAATGTCGAGTTGTGGCATTGTCTTGTGTGTGAGTTTTGAGAGCTTAAGTTTTGAGCGAGTTTCTTAAACAATAAGAAGAGTTAGTTCTTGTTATCTTCAAGTTTCATACATATGAGTTTGATAACAATTATCAGAGCTTGAGGTTCGATAACCATGGGTGATCTTGTGGTCGCCTCAACGTCGACTACAAAGGAAGGATGATCTTCCTCCATTAAGTGTCATATATTGAATACTACAAATTACACCTTGTGGACTATGAGAATGAGGATTCTCCTTAGAGTACACAAGGTCTAGGAAATCGTAGAAACAGAAGCAGAGAAGGATGAAAGGAACGATATGGCTATGGCACTATTATTTCAGTCGATACCAGAGACATTGGTCTTACAAGTAGGAGAGTTGAGCACGGCGAAGAAAGTTTAGGATGCGATCAAAGCAAGGTATGTAAGAGCAGAAAGAGTAAAGGAAGCTCGATTGCAAACACTAATGGCAAGATAGATGATTTTGTTGGAAAATAATCTGAGATATCTTCAAAGTCTACTGTTTTCGGAGAAGAAATTGAAGAATCTAGACTGGTTAAGAAGTTTCTCAAGTGTCTTCCCCGAAAAAAGTATATACATATTGTGGCTGCATTAGAGCAAGTAATAGATCTCAAGACAACAATCTTTGAAGACATTGTTGGGCGTTTGAAAGCATACGAAGAGAGGGTCACGTAAGAAGAAGAGGTTCATGATGATCAGAGCAAACTGATGTATGCAAACATGGAATCACAGTCAAACTGTTGTTCCAGTAATGATAACAGAGGCAGAGGTCGCGGAGGAAGGTATTACAACAATAGGGGATGAGGACGAGGCAGGTATTACACCCCACGAGATCCTTCAAAATTCATCTGTTATCGTTGCGACAAGCTAGGTCACTATGTGACCGAATGTCCTGGCTGTCTATTAAAGATTTAAGAAATACAAGAGACCGAGAATAATGATACTCAAGAAGCAGATGAGCTCTTGCTACATGAGTTCATATACCTAAACGAAGAGAAAGTGGTTCCAAGCCAATATGAGGATGATTGAAAGTTTAAAAGAGAGATGGCCATGAGATTTGAAATGAGTGATTTAGGAAGGCTTACCTACTATCTTGGTATTGAGGAAAAGCAACATGAAGAGGGTATAACTTTGAGTCAAAATCGTTATGCTCTAAAGATACTTGAAGAAGCTGGAATGAGAGACTGCAACTCTGTTCACATACCTATGGAAGCATGGCTCAAGTTAGCCAAGTCCGATAAAGAGAGAGACATTGATGCGATAAAGAGAGAGACATTGATGCGACTAACAACATGAAGGTTATAGGGTGTTTTCGTTATTTGTTGCGTAGACTTGTCTTATTGTATTAGAGTGTTGAGTAGATACATGGAGAGTCCAAAGGAATCGCATGAGGTAGCTGTAAAGCAATGTTTGCGTTATCTACAAGGTACTACTACGTTAGGCTTGACGTTTGGTCGATCAAAATAGACATCAAAGCTGGTTGGTTATAGTGATAGTAGCTATAATACGGATCCTGATGATGGTAGAAGTACTATGGGTCACATCTTCTACCTTGGAAGGAGTCCAATAAGCTGGTGCAGTAAAAAACATGATACGGTTGCCACAACAAGAAAACATCCATTTTGCCACTGCAATTATAGTAACAGAATAGGAGCAAATAAGTTTTTTAAGACTTTTTTGCAACTGCCCGTGAACGTTAGAAAAAGCTCGTCGCAAATCATTGTAGTCGCAAATTAGTTGGCATGTTGCGACTAAAGGGAGACATCACAATTAGTGGCTAATTTTGTAACTAATGTAAGACTACCATTGAAGTCACAAATCGGAGTTGCAATTTGGTGATATTTTAACGATAGTGACAAAGTAGTTGCAAAATTTACCACTAAATCTAACCTCCTTAGTGGCTAAAGCTAGTGACTAATTGGTGACTACTATATTGATAGTTAGTTACAAATTAGTCATAAAGATTTATGACTATTTAGCAACTACATTATTGATATCTTTACAAGTTTTAGTCACAAAAATTTAGTGATTAACAAACTCTTAATTTGAAATTTTGAATCTATTAATCTATAAACTAAATTTATTAAATTTTAATATCAGTTTCGGAATTAAAATTCAAACATTAATTTCATAATTAATTAAAAAGTTGAAATTGTAGGAATTCATACCGGTTTATAACGATTTTGTTTCTAGGTTAGTTTCCAGTGTTTAGGGGTTAGATTATATTCATAGTTTCTAGGCAATTGGTGGCTATGGGAGATTGTGTCTTTCGCAAAAAGATGCAATTGCTCTTCCTCCAATTCCCAAAACTTGTTTCCGGTGATGTTTTCTCATGTGGATCCTACATGGTGGGCTTGGAGATGATAATGGTTATGGTGTTATGGTTGCGGATGCATGTAAATTTGGATATCTTCCCGTCATCACTATCAACGAATCAAACACATCGGTTACCGGTAAGAGACCCTATCTTCAGCGACTGGATGTCCTTTCACTGGTAGGAATTCATACCGGTTTATAACAATTTATAAATCAACCTACGAATTCATATGCCTAGAATCTCTTGTTAATACAGAAATAAACTTAGATCTTAAAGTTTCGGATATACCTGGTTACTCGCAGCGGAAGGATAAATAAACCAAGTCGAGAATTCTAGCACTCCAAATGTCGTGCCTCTACCGGTATCCACACACACACAAACTGGATCGATACGGGATGTTAGTGCCGTCGAGATCAAATCTCAAGCTATTAAGGTTTCACGTGAGACAACCTTGCCTCTTTTTCTATCTTATAAACATATATATATATGTACCACACCCATCAAACACATACGTGACCTAATTGTCACATGGGCTGAGCCCTTTAACCAATTCAACTAATTGGTTTAATTGCCCATTAAGATATGCATACTTATATGTATTATAAGATTAATATATATCACATATATATATATATATATATATAATGAATTCATAATTCACTAACCCAAAACTCGTTTAATCTGAATTAAAACTAATTGTAACTT
>NC_027756.1:21631092-21633010 GCF_000695525.1 Brassica oleracea var. oleracea
CTGCAGTATGACTCTCATACTTAGGCCATGGAAGAGGCCTGGTCAATAGATCAACAACATTTGCATCCATTGAGGCTATTCTAAGGTGCTTTGCTTGGAACTCTTCCAACTCACCGCTCCTCCATTAGAACAAAAGATGAAACCAACTTGTGATCGAAAATCATCTTTGTCATTTTGAAAAACTGGCATCGCTGTAACCACTTAGAGCAAGCTCGTCACTTTCACCATAGACCAAACTTATCCTTATATTTCTCAAATACTTGAGGATAATATTGACCTTATGTCCAGTGAATTTCACCTGAATCAGAATGGTATCGACTCTTTATACTCAAAGCACATGTGTTTCTACTCATGTGCTCTTGCTCATCATGTGTACATGGACACTGAGTCTTGCTGAGAGTTATGTCATGAAACATTGGTAAGAAGCCTTTCTTGGAATCATGCATTTTGAATTTGTACAAGACCTTATCGATATAACTATCTTGACATAATCCAATATGCTTATTTAATCTATCTCTATAGATTCTTATTCCAAGAATATGTGCAGCTAGTCCCATGTCTTTCATTAACCTCATGCGTTTCTCGAACTTCTTCGAGAAGTACTTTACTCCCACTGTTCTTCTTGGAAATAAATTCTCTTTCTAGAAAACACCAATCCGATCAACAAACACTTTGATCTCGGTGGGTTTGTAAAACTAAACACATATTTTTCTAGAGTGTTTACCCTAAAGGATAATGGAAGATCTGCATGACTCATCATTGACCGAACTATATCTAATAAAGTTTGGTTTCCCCTTTCAAATACACCATTCAACTGTAGTGTTTCCAAAGGGGTGAGTTGTGAAACAATTTCACATTTTCTCAGATGATCATATAACGCTTGTTTCAAATATTTGACACCTCGATCGGATCAAAATGCTTTAATTTTCTTATCAAGCTTATTATGTACTTCATTCTGGAAATCTTTGAACTTTTCAAAACATACAGACTTATGTTTTTATATAAACATAACCATGAAGTACTGATAATTTCCTCTAACATTTATACTCATTGTTCCACATACATCAATATGTACAAGTTCCAATAAGCTCTTAGCTCTTTCACTGTGTCCAGTAAAAGCAGCTTTAGTCATTTTACCCAACAAACAAGATTCACATTTTTCATGTGATTCGTAATCAAATGAGCTCAAAAGTCCATCACTATGAAGCTTTTGAATGTGTTTCTCACTTATGTTGTCCAAAAGATAATGCCAAAGGAAAGTTTGATTCATGTCGTTAGACTTGAATCTTTTGGTACTAATGTTATAAACATGCATGCTTTGGTCTAGAACATAAAATCCATTCTCTAATGGAATGCTACCAAAAAGATATCACAATAATTAAATAAACAACACTTGTCTTTAATCGGAAAAATGAAATCATTCCAAATCCAAACAAGGAATAATATCTCTGCTTATAGCAGTTACATAGTAGCAATTCTTAGTTTCCAAAACCATGCCTGAAGACAAAGACAAATAAATATTCCTACAACTAACGCAGCAACTCTTGCTTCATTCTCACATGCAGGTCCACTTCTCTTTTCTCCAAGATTCTACTGTTGTTTAGGCCCTGCATATTTCACAAATATGAGCACCACAACTGGCATCAAATACCAAAGGAGTTGAATCAGAAATAGTAACATTTACTTTTATAACATAAATACCTGAAGATGACGTTTCAGAAATCTTCTTCTTTTTCAGATCTTCCAAGTATTTCTCACAGGTTCTTTTGCAATGTCCAGGGCCATTACAATAATGGCACTTATCAACATTAGAAGGACCAGGCTTAAACTTAGGAGAGGGATCAGACTTGCTCGGATTCGCAATCCAGCTTGACTTACCATTTCCTTTGTTCTTACCTTGTTTCTTAAACTTGTTACC
>NC_027756.1:21633084-21636543 GCF_000695525.1 Brassica oleracea var. oleracea
CTTAGTCAAGTTGTTCATGTTGTAGTTCATAACAAACTGATCATAGCCTGACGGCAATGACTGTAGAATTAGATCAGTCGCCAACTCTTGGCTAATAGGACAATCCAGCTTAGCCAAGTTATCAATATAACCCATCATCTTAATGACATGTGGACTAACTGGACCATCTATTGGTAGCTTGCACTCAATGAGAGACTTGACCGTTTGGTATCTCTCAGTTCGAGCTTGCTCCTGAAACGTACCTTTCAGGCTAGTGATCATGTCAATTGGTGAATCCACGTTCTCATATTGCTTCTGCAAATCTGAGTTCATGGTTGCCAACATAAGACAACACACATCGACCCTATCACTAACATGCTTATCATAAGCATTTTTTTCAGCATGTTGGACATTGGTTTTAGGTTTTTCAGGAATAACTTTTTCTAGAACATAGTCATTTTTCTCCTGTTTGAGAAAAATTCTCAAGTTTCAATACCATTCAAGGAAGTTCGACCCATTCAATTTGTCCTTCTCAAGGACAGATCGCAGTGAGAATGAACAGTGGGGAGTTGACATTTCTGGAATAGAAGAATAGCAAATATTAATATGATGTTCAGGAATTAGAGAAATCTTAACAATTAAGAAGACTCCTATTATATTCAAAACATTTTCCTCAAATGAATATAATAATCCAAGATCCATATTTCACTAAAATTCGAGTGAGCTTTGGCTCATCGCCCGAATGTTTAGCTATTTATGTAAGCAACACTTTGCTAATTATATCCAATATAATTCTTGGTTGTCAGATGACATCTTATGTCTTATCCAACCTATGTCTCTAAGCCCAAAACCGTTTTGATAGCTTAGTCAAGTAAACCAATCTTATATTCATATGGTAACCGTTACCATCTACCTCACTCATGTAATTGCAGACACCTTGCTTTGGCAAGCCCATCTTACAACGAAACGAACCTTGATAGTTGATAAGATTAGGTAGACATCAAAAGTACTTGAAATTAAGGTATTTGTACCATAATCAAATTAAGGTTTTCTTAACATGCGAGCATATCAATTTATTATCTATACCAAATTATAGATTTAACAAGATCTAATTTCAGTATTAAACAAGTAGGCTCTGATACCACTGCAGGAATTCATACCGGTTTATAAGATTTATAAATCAACCTATGAATTCATATGCCTAGAATCTCATGTCAATACTGAAATTAAACTTAGATCTTAGAGTTTCAGATATACCTGGTTACTCGCAGCGGAAGGATAAATAAACCAAGTCGAGAATTCTAGCACTCCAAATGTCGTGCCTCTACCGGTATCCACACGTACACAAACTGGATCGATGCGGGATGATAGTGTCGTCGAGATCAAATCTCAAGCTATTAGGGTTTCACGTGAGACAACATCGCCTCTTTTTCTATCTTATAAAACACATACGTGACCTAATTGTCACATGGGCTGAGCCCTTTAACCAATTCAACTAATTGGTTTAATTGCCCATTAAGATATGCATACTTATATGTATTATAAGATTAATATATATCACATATATATATATATAATGAATTCATAATTCACTAACCCAAAACTCGTTTTAATCTGAATTAAAACTAATTGTAACTTCATCCAATTTGCTTAGGTGTGTGACCCTGTAGGATCATATAATATTAATAATGAATTCTTAATTCGTAGATTATAAGCGGTTTCTACCAAAACATTATAACCACCTAATATTATATGATTGTCAAACCTAGACACTACGACTTTTACTAGAGTAAGTACAAATGATTTTAGTACATTCCCAACAGAAATTACAAAGATAAATACATATATATACACAAATACACACAATCATCATCTCTATGGGTTCCGTCACCGGCTTCTCCACTGGCTCCGGTTTCTCCAGTACCGTACCACGACGAGCCACCACGACGACTCGGAGTGATTCCATCTGAAGCGACAACCGGTATTATTTATCCTAATAAATCAGTTGGTTATACTTTGAAAATGATATAAATCTTTGAAATATAATTAATAAAGTAATATAGAAATCACAATACTAATCATACTAATATCCTGTAGGCAAACGACTAAATGATTGATTTATGTCGGTTTCTTCCATAACCTTCAGCTAAATAAACTATAAAACTTTATTTTTGTTTCTGTCATAATTAATAGGCAAATTCGGTGGAGAGAAATTAAAAGCAAGTGAAACTGTCGATCAAAAGTTTCTTTTTATAAGCTATGTGCTTGATAGTAATTAAGACGAATGAAGATTCTATCTATATGCTTGAGTAAAACAAGAGTATTTGCAGTAAAAAGAGAGAGAGAGAGAGAGAGAGAGAGAGAGAGAGAGAGAGAGTAATTCAAATAACCAAGTAATTAAAACAAATGAAGATTGTAAATTGTAATAGTAAAACAAAGAGTAAGGACTAGCAAAAAAAAAGAGAGTTGAAAGTCAGAACACTAAAATGTTTCCTTTTCTAAATGTCTTCTTTCTCTGTCTTGATAATTAGTCCAGCTGCAGCTTCGTTCTCATACGTGCCTACAAAATTAAAAACTCATAACATTAAAGCAAACGGCAAAATATCAATAACACAAAAAATACTATACCTTATCATTTTTCATTTTCGGCTTGTCGCCTAGAGAGGGAAGCTCGTCCAGTCTCGCAGCCTTTAAGAAAGAAACTCTTAAGTTATAATAAAAGCCAAAAAATGAAAGAGATATAGTATTGTTGCGAGGGATGTGAGAAGATAGAGATTAACAGATGGATAAACAATAAAGAAAGACACAGAGATTTAACGTGGTTCACCCCTAACGGCTACATCCACGAGCAAAGAGAGATTTTATTGATGGAGGAATTACAGAGATCTGTCTACAAGAAGATCAGATCTAGTTTCTCTACGGCTGCTAACTAGGTTTAGAGGAGGCGCAAGATATATATAGTTGTGTCCGAGAAAACCCTAGCACTAGTGGGTCTCAAAAGACTAAGGCCCAACAGATTCAAGACATTATTCAACAAATCTCCACCTTGACTTGAATCCTCCATAATCAGATGTACCAGAATGCACTTCTTCGTGCTCAGAATACAGATGTACCAGACTCTCTCTTTGCTCAGATGTTCCGTCGAACTCAGATGTCAGATGTCCCATCGGACCAGATGCTCCTCAGAGCCAGATGCCCTCACTTGAGCCAGATGCTCTCTTCGAGCCAGATGCCCCTCAGGGCCAAACGCCCATCAGGATTTAACAGCTTGAGATGTTTAGCAAATCAAGACAATGCTTGAACTTGCTATGAGGAATCGGCTTAGTGAACATATCCGCAAGATTATCAGCTGTTCCTACCTTCTTCACTTATATCCTCTTCTCATCTCTCAGAAAATGGTATTTTACATCGATATGCTTGGTTCTCTCATGATGAACCTGATCCTTGGCTAAGCAGATAGCACTTAAGCTATCACAGAAT
>NC_027756.1:21636716-21638519 GCF_000695525.1 Brassica oleracea var. oleracea
CATAGATCTCCTGCTGTCCACATCTCCTGCATAATCCGAATCAGAATACAGTAACCAGTCTCAGATCCTTGTCTCCATAGACAAGACCAATATCAGATGTACCCTTAAGGTACCGGAAAATCCTCTTCACAGCAATCCAGTGCTCCTTTCGTGGCTGAACCATGAACCTACTCACAACACTGACTGCGTGTGCAAGATTTGGTCTTGTACAAACCATATCATACATCAAACTTCCTACAATACTAGCATAAGGAACACGTGACATATAATCGATTTCTCCTTCAGACATTTCATCACTCATGGTAGGATGAAAATTTGTAGCACATGGAGTATCGATAGGCTTAACATTAAGCATCCTGAATCTTGTCAAGACTTTTTCAATGTAGGCCTTTTGTGACAAGAACAACTTCTTCTTCGTCCTATCCCTGAAGATCTCCATTCCTAGAATCTTCCTCGCAGCACCCAAATCTTTCATCTCAAACTCAGAACTCAGTAGTTCTTTCAGCTTCTGAACATAACACTTCTTCTTGGCAACTATCAGCATGTCGTCTACATACAGCACCAGGTGGATATACGACTCATCCTCCACCTTGCTCATGTAGACACAACAGTCATAAGGACTCCTGTCATAGCCCAACTTGACCATATAGCTGTCAAACCTCTTGTACCACTGTCTAGGAGACTGCTTAAGTCCATACAACGACTTCTTCAACTTGTACACATGATCTTCTTGACCAGGAAATAGAAAACCCTCAGGCTGAGTCATATAGATCTCCTCCTCAAGCTCTCCATGAAGAAAAGCAGTCTTCACATCAAGTTGCTCCAACTCCAGATCCTGACGTGCTACTATCGCCAATAGCACTCTGATAGAGGTGTGTCTGACCACGGGTGAGAATATCTCATTGTAGTCCACGCCTTCTCTTTGACTGAAACCTCTAGCAACAACTCGAGATTTATACTTTACTCCCTCTTCTGGTGACTGACCTTCTTTTAGCTTATAAATCCACTTGCAAGTCACAACTTTTCTCCCAGGTGGTAGTGTGACCAGATCCCATGTGTGATTCTTTTCATGAGATTCCATCTCATCTCCCATTGAAGCAAACCATTTCTCAGATGCATAACTTGAAATGGCTTCTCTGTAAGTAGACGGCTCGTAAGTGTCCACTTCCTCTGCAACCTGTAGTGCATAACCCACCATATCTTCAAACCGATATCTCCCTGGTGGCCTAACATCAACTCTCTTTGGTCTGTCTTTAGCAATACTGCGTTTTTCAGACCCAATACGTTGATTTCCAGAATTGGAAGATTGAGGCTGCTCATCAGACATCGATCGCTCGCTCTCTTCCTGAGGATCGATCGATCTCGTGTTGTCGGACATCGATCGTAGATCTCTACCATCGCCCAATCATGTGTCTGGCGTAGATGACACTGGATCGGTTGATCATGGGTAGACTGACTGCACTTCTTGCAGCTTCACCTGCTTGTCAACATCCTCCTGCTCTGCTTCTGAAATGGACTCAGCTGAAACTTTGAACATATAACTCTCATCAAACACAATGTTCCTGCTCATAACAACCCGTCTCTCAGATGGAGACCAAACTCTGTATCCCTTTACACCATCTCCATAGCCCATAAACACTCCCTTCTTCGCTCTTGGTTCCAGCTTTCCTTCATTAACATGATAGTAAACCGTGCAACCAAAAAATCTAGAATAGAATAATCAGCAGATATGCTTGACCAGACCTCATTAGGTATTTGACACTCGATCCTTGTATGCGGTCCAAGATTGATCAAATAACAAGC
>NC_027756.1:21638766-21642156 GCF_000695525.1 Brassica oleracea var. oleracea
CGTGCCTTTTGTTTTATGAACAACCTTAGGAAACTTCTTTCTGTGCAGCTTCCAAAACACACAATGCTCACAGAACTCAAGGCTCATGGTCTTATGACCACAAAGAAGATCCTGCTTCGACAGAATCTGCATCCCACGCTCGCCCATATGTCCAAGCCTCATATGCCACAACTTGTCCATATCTTCCTTGCGAACCTTTAGAGATGCAGCATTTGCTGAACTTGAAACCGTAGAACCTTAACCTCTGAGAATCACATCTGAACCCCTGTAGACACTCAGAACTCCATCCTCACCTGAATACTTGAAACCTTTGCTATCCAAAAGACTAACTGAGATCAAGTTCTTGGACATAGATGGAACATGTCTAACTCCAGTCAACTTGCAGACTCTATCATCATGTGTCTTGAGCTTAATAGAACCGATTCCTGCAATATCGCAAGCAAAGTCATTCGCCATCTTGATCTTGCCATCAGTCACTGCCTCATACTCTGACAACCATTCTCTCCTTGGAGACATATGATAAGATGCGCCTGTTTCCAGGACCCACACATCTCTAGGATGTGTTTTTTCATGAGCAACCAGCGCAATATCTTCATTAGATTTAGCCTCATTCTCGGCTACCATAGCGGAACCAGTCTGCTTCTTCTTCTTAGGACAATCAGATTTCCAATGTCCTTTCTCTTTGCAGTAATTGCAAATATCAGTTGGTTTAGGACCTTTTGAAAACGACCTTTTGTCATACAATTTCTTGCATTTTCCAAAGTTCTTTCCACCACCTATAAACAACCCAGAAGCTTGGTCGTCTGTACCAAAACCAGATGCCTTGTGTCGCAACTCCCTGCTATGAAATGCTGACCTGACTTCCTCCAAACACATTGTATCCTTACTCCTTATGAATGACTGAACAAAGTTCTCATAGGAGTTTGGTAGTGATACCAACAAAATCAGTGCCGCATCCTCATCTTCCACCTTAACATCAATATTCCTCAGATCCAACAAGATGGAATTTAGACTGTCAAGATGATCTTGGAGTTGTGTACCTTCTTGCATCCTCAGAGCGAAAACACGTTGTTTCAGAAGTAGCTTCTTAGTCAGAGACTTCGTCATGTATAGACTCTCTAACTTCGACCACAAATCAGCTGCAGCATCAACACCGGAAACTTCGATGATGATCTCATCTTCCAGACACAACAAAATTGTTGAATACGCCTTCTCTTCAGTAACCTCCATCGCAGTAGTAATAGGTTCAACCTTCTTCCCTGACAACGGTGCCCAAAGACCTTGTTGCTTCAGCAACGCCTTCATCTTGATTTGCCAGAGACTGAAACTGTTCCTTTTAGTAAACTTGTCGATCTTCATATTCATCCCAGACATCTTCTCACCAAATTCAACCCGAAGCTCTGATACCAGTTTGTTGTGACGGATGTGAGAAGATAGAGATTAACAGATGGATAAACAATAAAGAAAGACACAAAGATTTAACGTGGTTCACCCCGAACGGCTACGTCCACGGGCAAAGAGAGATTTTATTGATGGATGAATTACAGAGATCTGTCTACAAGAAGATCAGATCTAGTTTCTCTACGGTTGCTAACTAGGTTTAGAGGAGGCACAAGATATATATAGTTGTGTCCCGGAAAACCCTAGCACTAGTGGGCCTCAAAATACTAAGGCCCAACAGATTCAAGACATTATTCAACAAGTATAACACATTGAACACGAATATCACCTTTCTCTTCTTGTTTTTGGTAGACTTAGATATTTCTGCTTCTTCTTTTGGTTTTTCAGAAGCAAAAAAATAGACATACCAACGGCGGCAAGGATTGATAACGAGAGAGAAAACTCTGGGGTAATCTACCCATAAGAGATCCTATTATAGCCCAGTGTGGTATGTGGTTACGTGCTACCTCCCTTAGGGCATCCACAACGGCAATCTCTAACTAACAAAAATTAATTAAGGAAAGAAAGTGAAGAAAGAGAACGTACAGGTGGAGGCAAGAGACAATAAACGATTCTTTATAGTCTTTAGCCACTAAGAACATAATTAACGGCAGTTTTTAAAGGGATCTTTAAGAGTTTTTATGACGTGGGCCCTACAAATGGGCTTAGAATCGGTTACCGACACTATCAAATAAGGATCAACTTTTGTGTGGTTTTTGCACTGTTTGCGGACCCCACCGACACGTGGCGCCCCGCGATTGGTTCTCTTTTTATTTTATTTTTTTTTAATACAAAAAGAAAAAAAATAAACAAATTTACCTAAGAAACCGTGTACACGATTTTACCGTTAATGATGGCCTTGGCCATGTTTATT
The DNA here is from genome assembly GCF_000695525.1 of Brassica oleracea var. oleracea. NCBI lineage: Eukaryota > Viridiplantae > Streptophyta > Magnoliopsida > Brassicales > Brassicaceae > Brassica > Brassica oleracea. Next base: position 21,641,081 of record NC_027756.1, read on the forward strand.
GCAGTCTCTTAGGAAAATATCTTAGTATAATCAGGAATTAGAAAAAAAAGGAAAAAAACAACTTTCAACTAAGAGATGTGAAAAGATGTCTCTTAAATAAGGTACATAAGACCATCTCCAACAATAGATCCACCATTAAAGTTCTAAATCAATTTTTTAAGTGAAAATAATTAAATTAAAAATTTTAGATACTTGTTTAATTTTAGCCCCTCCAATGGTAGAATCAATTAAAAGTTCTAATTTTCAAAAATTTGAAAATTTGTACACTACAAGAAAACAGCGGTATTCTGACGGACATTCCGATGGAAAATGAAATCCTCGGAATATCCCGAGGAATTTCTGAGGATATTCCGAGGAAACACAAAATTTGGTTTCCTCGGAATATACCGACGGAATTCCGAGGAAATATCAATCCGTCAGAATATTCTTATGGAATACCGAGGAAAAATGTATTCCTCGGAAAAAACCGATGAATTCCGAGGATATATTATAGCCGTTAGAGAGCCGTTGGAGAGCCGTTGGGGAATTTTTTTTAATTCCGAGGAAATTCCGACGAACTAACCGTTGGCGTTGGAATTCTGTCAGAATTTCCTCGGTCTGTCGGCAGGATTTCAACTATAAATACAAGCACCCCTCTTCCTCTTCATTCACTCCATATCTTCATCCTCCCTCTTACTCTCTTTACACACGAATTTGATTCATAAAAAACATGTCTTCTTCAAATTATTTTCGTTCTTGGATCGATCGACCTCATTTGGATCCGAATACGAGATTGCTTACGGAAGAATACCAACGAGGTATAACCGAATTCATGGGGTTAGTTCACCGACAACCGGAAGCAAAAACAGGTATGTTAAGATGTCCTTGCTCTAATTGTAAAAATAGAAAGGTTATTAAAGAGTGGGATGTTTGGACTCATCTATATTTGAGTGGGTTTACACGAAGTTACAAAATTTGGTATCATCATGGGGAAACTGATTATGAACATGGTAGTACTAGCGAACCTAAGCCAGCGGTTAGATTAGAAGAACCAATTAGAACGGATGTAGATTATGGTGTAGGTACTGAGCAGATGG
>NC_027756.1:21646382-21647159 GCF_000695525.1 Brassica oleracea var. oleracea
TTGTAATTATTAAACAATTTTTTATTTATTAAAACTATTTTTTGTAATTATTAAACTATTTAAATTTATTAAAACTATTTTGTGCAATTATTAAACTATTTATATTTTTGTGATTAAAAACTATTTTTTAAATATGTTTTTTTATTTATTAAAATTATTAGAACTAATTTTTAAATATGTTTTTTTTTAATTTACAGGTCTAATGATGATCACACCCGGGCTCGACAGCGTCGTGGCCGTGGTGGTACGGGGAGCCACTCTCGGGATTCCAGCCAGATTCAGGATTCCGCTTCGCCCCACAGCTCCTACCATACATCTCCCTCTCCATTTCCCGCTCCTGCTTCTCTCGCTCCTGCTGCTGCACCCGCTCCTAAATCAACAAGGTTGTTTTTAATTTATTAAACAATTTTTTAATTTATTTAACTATTTTTTATTTATTAAACTATTTTTTTTCTTTTTTATTAAAAGGTCCCAAAGTCGATGAACAACACGGTCTGGACGGAGTTGTGTGTGCATTGGGATAAGGAAGAGACGAAAGAAACTTCTTCCACCAACTCCACCAACCGCAGGAGCGACCGTAAAGGGAAGGGCGTCTTCAAGCATAACTTGGGTGCTCAATCTATTGCCACTCTGGGGGATCGCATGGTAAGTTCAGCCGTTTTTATTCAATTATTTAAGTTTAGAAATTTTATTTTTTGTGCATTTCCTCTAATTTCTAATGTTTGTTTAATTTATGTTTTTTTCAAGGCGGAAGAAAATGATGGCGAGCCGGTTGAT
>NC_027756.1:21647377-21647634 GCF_000695525.1 Brassica oleracea var. oleracea
TTTTTATATTATTTAAATTTGGCTATTTTCTATTTCAGTCGGTTCCAAAGAAGAAGTGATGTTTGGTCGGTTTGGGTCGTCGCCCCCGGTCGGTTCTTCCTTATTCTGCACCACCGCCCTTTGTTGATCCATAAGTACTTACGGCTCAGTTGAAGGACAAGGATGATCGCATATCTTTGTTGGAGACCCAGATGGCAGCTCAACAGTCGGGCTATGAGGCACAAAAGAGGCTGAACCAACAAATGATGGAGATGATG
>NC_027756.1:21647765-21659931 GCF_000695525.1 Brassica oleracea var. oleracea
TACAACTTTGAATATTATCTAATATGTTTTCAATTTTAATTTTAATTTTATATTTTCGAATTTAAATTTCAAAATTTTTTTTTTTTTTTAAAAATTAATTTTTCTTGAAATTCCGAGGAAATGAGCCCTCGGAAATTTCCTCGGAATAAGTCGTCGGAATATACCGAGGGACTCCTTCCTCGGAACTTTCCGAGGGCTCCGTTCCTCAAAAATTCCCGATGAAAATTCTGAGAAACATTTCGTCGGAACTTCCGAGGATTGGACCATCGGAAAGTCCGTCGAAATATCCCGAGGAAGTTCTCCCTCGGTATATTCCGAGGATCTTTCCGACGAACTGGTGGTCCTCGGAGTTTCCTCGGAAATTCATTTCCTCGGAATTCCGTCGGAAATTTCTGAGAGATTTCCGAGGAAAAATGAATTTCCGAGGACTTGTTTCGTCGGTATGTCGTCAGAATAACGTTATTCCGACGACATACCGACGATTTTTCCCTCGGTATGTCGTTGTTTTCTTGTAGTGGTAATAAGATATTTGATTACTTGCATCTACCTGAATGTTTTCGTTGAAAGAACACTGGCTCACGCTTGCCCTGAAGTATTCCATACATCCCATAAGCTGGGTCCGAGCATGTCCATAACCTGAGGCCAAAAAAAAAAGAATCTACCATCAATTAAACGAAAATTAGAAAGGAGAGAAGTGAAAGGGAGGATCCAATACCATAACATAATGGTCTCCTTGCCTCCCTTACTGGTTCGATGCTCAAACTTCAGAGCAACCTATTAAGGAAAATGGAAATGTGTGACAATGTTAACACAATTACGCAAATAATAACGCAGACTGAGTTACATTACCTCCAAGATGCTAGCTCCTGCACTACGTTCATTACCACCATTAATACGCCGCCCTACAAACACTTGTCCAAACTAGGTAAGACAAGAGACAGAACCGTTAGTCATTACCTCGAACTAGGTAAGACAAGAGACAACTTTCTCTCAACCTTAATGCTATTAAACATTCGTGCTACTATCTAAGGAAGATTCTTCATGTAATCACAATACCCTCTGTTCTTAGACCATCTTATAAAGCAAGGACATTGCAACTCAAATCGTTAATATAAGCTAAGAGTAGAAAGAGAAGAACATAAACAATCTTACCATACACAACAGAACTCGCAATTATGGGACAGATAAAGAACATTTTTTTTTAAATACTACCTCTCACAAAATGACACCTGTCATTTAGAAGTGGATCCAAAACCTCCAATTGTAGAACCATATCAATCTAAATTATGTCTTTTTGATTTAAATTTAATCACATAAATACTTAGATACATCATTTAGAAGTGCCTTGGATACTCCTTTTGACATGCTCTAAAGAACGTTTCTTAGTGTTTTTACACTATTTTACTTAATTTTATTAATTAAATATTTATTAAGAACCTAACTAGGGTCTTCTTCGTTAAACATGGCCTAAAGATGCTCTTTGTCTCTCATCATCTGATTGGCTCCAAACCTAAGACGAATAAAAAGTACAGAGTAAAGAAACGAAAACAAAAATGTGTTAAAATAAGGTTTCTTGGGAAAAGAAAAACTGATCAAAAAGAAAACTTAAAGAATCATATTAACTATACGAAGAAAGCACTATAGCCTAAACAAGAACCCTATAAGTCGATAACCTTGTTGTGACGGACCAGCCGCACTCCTGGGCCAGATGCTCTACTAGAATCAGACCGAATGTCCGTGCTGGAAACCAGACGCTCAACTAGAGCCAGATGTCCGTCACTAGATGTCCAACCCCTCACTTAGTATGATATTGTCCGCTTTGGGACTAAGCCCTCACGGATTTGTTCTTGGGTCGTTACTCCCAAAAGGCTTCATACTAAGTGGGATTGGACCAGCTATATATATTAGACTTTATTCTGTCTAATATCCGATGTGGGACTTGGATTGGCTTTTTATTTTTGTTTTGACAATCCTCCCCTCAAACCAAGGACCATGGAACCTTGGCTCTGATACCAATCTGTTGTGACGGACCAGATGCACTCTTGGACCAGATGCACTCCTGGGCCAGATGCTCTACTAGAGCCAGACCGGATGCCCGTGCTGGAGGCCAGACGCTCAACTGGAGCAAGATGTCCGTCACCAGATGTCCAACCCCTCGCTTAGTATGATATTGTCCGCTTTGGGCCTAAGCCCTCACGAATTAGTTCTTGGGTCGTTACTCCCAAAAGGCCTCATACTAAGTGGGATTGGACCAGCTATATATTTTAGACTTTATTCTGTCTAATATCCGATGTGGGACTTGGATTGCCTTTTTATTTTTATTCTAACAAACCTAAACAAGAAAGTAGCACAAGAGAGAGAAGATTCTTGAGAAATGAATAATAATAATATGAAAAGAACAATAACTAACAACTTTCCCAAGGAAAACAAGATTTAAACAAAAATCGTACGAGTTGAGAAGAAAGAGAACTATCCCTAAGCAAAATGGTTTCTCGAGAAAAATAACCGGAGAAAGTCAAAATAACTTTTGCACATCCACGTAACTAATATGAACAAACTTTCCTGGAAAATAAAAAGAAACCAGTCTTCCTTGAATAGTTTCTCGGGAAATAGTAACAATATGAGAAATCTAGATAACTATATGTTCCCTCTCACAAAGCAAAAGGGTTTCTCGAGAAAATAACCCGAGAAAGTTAAACAACTATCGCACAAGTTGATTCCACTCGGAAAGGTAAGAGAAACTAGATTGTACCTTTGGTTCAAGTAGGCTTTCGAACCTCTCTTTGCACTGGAAACAAGTTTTCTTGTGAAATAGAAGTGACGCTGACACCTTATCTCATCTCCTGGTTCCATACTTTTCTATAGCGTTAAATAAAAGTGCATCTTGATGCACGCTCTGTATATAACTGAACAACTTGTGTATTATTGATGTGGAACATGGGTTTATATACAAAACTAACATACGAGACTAGATCCTTAACTATAGGATCTTGTGTTTATCTATACAAATCTCATGTATATCTCTAAAATATATCATCATTATCCAATACTCCCACTCAATTTGGGAAGATGGAAATTTCGAACTCCCATCAGATACAACAGCTTCTCAAATTGGACTCGACCAAGCGCCTTGGTTAGGAGATCGGCTATCTGCTCATTTGTTCTGACATGTACCGTAGAAAGCAAGCCAGCTTTTATCGAATCTCTAACTTGATGATAATCAGACTCCACAAGTTTCGTCCTATCATGAAATACTGGATTAGTTGCAATGTAAATCGCTGATTTTCTATCACAATATACCCGAACTGGATCCTTCAGAGGTGACCCCAAATCATGCAGGAGACGTCTCAACCACTTGATCTCTCTTGACGCCTCTGCCATCGACCTATACTCTGCCTCGGCCGAGGAGTGTGACACAACATCTTGTTTCTGTGTTCTCAAGGAGATAGCTGAGTCTCCCACCATTGCTACATAAGCGCTCAATGATCGTCTGGACGTAGGACACGATGACCAATCTGCATCACAATACACTGATAGTCTCAAGTCAGGATTTGAACTGAGAAGAATGCTTTGACCAACCGTTCCTTTTAGGTACCGTACCACTCGGAGAGCTGAATCCCAATGAGCCTCTCTTGGCGTCTGCATAAACTGAGCCAAGATATGAACAGAATATGATATGTCTGGCCGCGTGATTGATAGATATATTAACTTCCCCACTAGTCTTCTGTACTGACCAGCCTGTTGAATAAACGGACTCTTGTCCTTACCAAGCTTGTGTTGATGTTCCATTGGCGTTCCACACGCCTTCGCACCAAGCAAGCCCGCTTCCGCAATCAAGTCCAATGTATACTTCCTTTGCATAATCATAAAACCCTCAGCTCCTCTTCCAACTTCAATACCCAAGAAGTACTTGAGTTTCCCAAGGTCCTTCATATGAAAACACCTTCCAAGATATTCTTTAAACTTCACTAGGATCTCCATGTCATTACCACACACCAACAGATCATCTATGTATGTATATTAGAACTCGAATTTCAACATTCCCCTTCGTGTACATAAACAATGAGTAATCTTCACACGAGTGTTTAAACCCATATTTTGTCAAAGCCTCAGTCAACTTCTCATACCAACATCTTGGAGCTTGCTTCAAGCCGTAGACAGACTTGTGTAGTCTATATACCTTCTTGGGATCAGAATGAGTAAAGCCTCGTGGAAGTTTCATGTATACTTCTTCTTTTAGTTCTCCATGCAAGAATGCATTTTGTACATCCATTTGATGTATGATCCAGCCCTTGCCTGCTACCACACGCAGTAAACTTTGAATGGTTGTCATCTTGGCCACTGGAGCAAACGTTTCCGTAAACTTTACTCCTTCTACTTGTCTGTTTCCGAGTACAACCAGCCTGGATTTATGTCTCTTGATCGTCCCATCTGCGCCATATTTGTACTTGTATAACCACATGCCTATGGCTTCCTTCCCCGATGGTAGATCGACGATGCTGAATATTTTGTTGCGTTCAAACGCATCCATTTCATCCTTCTTCGAATCCCGCCAGACTTTAAGTTGGACTACTTCTTTATAACTCTTTGGCGCAACACCTTTGGTAATGGCCGCAAGAAACGCTTTGTGTGCTTCTGAAAATATTTCATCCGACAGAAAGTTCACTAAAGGATATGGTGTTGAATGCATACCTGAGATCTTCATTGAAGACTTTGGATCTGAGCTGGTGGGATCGTGATGGGGGTTATTAATGCACACAGCATTGTAACTGATGTAATCTCGGAGTTTAACTGACGGTATCTTCTCTCTCAAGCCTCATCCCAACTCTGGTTCTTTTGTTTCTTCACTTCTGATCACCGGTTGATTACTACTTATGCTATCACCAGCTATGTCTGAATCATTAGTCTTGTTGACCTCTGCAACCTCTGAATCATTAGTTTTATTGATCTCTGCAGCCTCATTTTCTTGAGTTGCTACGGTAGGCCTTTCACAATCTACCTGACTAGCTTTTGCTTCAGTAACCGGAACACCTTGATTTTCTTTGGTGACATGAACCAGATCAATAGGATCACTCCCCCTGTCTTCAGTATCTGAGACAGAATCGATGATCCAATCATCATCAGGTCCTCCAGTCAAGTTGCTTTCATCTACCTAAGTCGACACTGCTTCTTTATAAGGAAACACATCCTCCTTAAACACTACATCCCTAGAGATAAGGAACTCATTTGTCTCAACATCATACACTCGCCATCCCTTCTTGCCGAATGGATAGCCCACAAAGATACATTTTCTGCTCCTAGGACCAAACTTATCTCTGGTTCTGTCCTTCCTATGCATATAGCACAATGAACCAAACACTCTTAACGAGTTATACAGTGGCTTCTTACCGAACAAGACTTGATACAGTGACTTTCCTTGAAGAATCTTTGATGGAGTCATATTAATGACATGAGTTGCCGGTGCTTCCTTTATACTCTACCATTTTGTTGTGGTGTATAGACACACGTTGTTTGATGTATGATCCCATTATCCACAAAGAATGTACTCAAACTCATGAACTCCAAACCATTGTCACTACGCACCATCTGGACACTCTTACCGAATTGTTTATCTATATACTTACAGAACCTTTCTACCACCTTTCGGACTTCAGATTTTGCGACTAGCAGATAGGTCCAAACAGCCCTAGAGTAGTCACCCACTATTGTTAAAAAATATACTGCACCAGATGATGAAGGCACACGATAAGGACCCCATACGTCTACATGTATCAACTCAAAACACTTTGTAGTTTTATTGCAACTTTCAAAAAACACATCTCTTGTTTGTTTAGCTCAAAAACAAATGTCACAAAGACTAGAGCAAACATTATTTTTAACACCAGAAACCATAGAAAAAACTGAAAAGGCCGGGTGTCCAAGTCTTTGATGCCATAACAACTGATCAATTTTGCACTGAGTCTTGTTGCCTTTCGCCATTGTAACATCTTTGAAGTAGTACACCCCATCACGCTCCTCACCCGCTCCAATCAAAGTCTTCAAAGAACGGTCCTGCAACAAACATATAGCATCTGTGAATAACGCAAAACAATTCATATGCTTCAATAACTTAGACACCGATATCAACGTGCAGTCCAGATTTGGTACATAAAGCACGTCCTTGAGTGATATAGTTTCACTCAGCACAAGATCACCCATGTTTGTTGATGTTGTGGTTCCTCCATCCGCAAAGCCCACAAGACAAGGTGACATCTCTCGTATGTTTACAAGCTGAGAAAGTTCCCCAGTCATGTGATCTGACACACCTGTGTCTATAATAACATCACCAAGCATGTTACCTGAAAGCTTATCATTACCGCCATTCGACTTCCCCTCTTGTATGATTTGCGTTATCTTACTCCATTGCTCTGGAGTCAGATCGTTTGAATTGGAGCCACGTGAGCTTGTTGCTGTTGCGACGTGAGCAGTTCAACGTCCACCGCCTCTGCCATAGCCTCGACCGGTGCCTCTGCCATAGCCTCGACCGGTGCCTCTGCTCCCACCGCGTCCATCACCACGTCCTCTTTGTTTATCAGTTATCCACTCTGGATAACCCACAAGCTGCCAACAAGAACTCTTTTCATGGCCTGGTTTCCCACAATGATAACAGACTCTGTTTCTTGACTTGCTTCCTTCACTTCTCGCACTACCAAAGTTGGTTTCACGACTTTCACTTGGTTGAGATTCTTTTCTAGCAGTGAAGCCAATTGCCTCCTGGCTAGTCTCTCGTGCTTTGGACGAGTTGAGTCTGGCTTCCTCCCTGATAACTTTTGCATACGTTTTACCAAGATCAAGCAAGTCATCTGCTTCGATGATAGCTGTCACAACATTCCCAAACCTTGAATCATCCAGTCCCATAATGAATTGATGAACTCGTTCATCCTCGCGCTCCTTTTCATATGCTGCAGCAGCAGAGCACGTACACGCAGGTGGAGGTCTGTAGGTCTGCAACTCTTCCCACATAACCACCATACGTCCATAATAATCAATCACGGCTTGGCCATTCTGTCGACACGAAGCCAGTTGTTCCATCAACTGATGTATACGCATTTTATTCCCAACATCAAATCTCTTCTTGAGATTATCCCACAAATTGTGAGCATCTGTAATGAACGTTACCGTTGATCTCACTCTTGGTTCGATTGACGTTCGTATCCACCCCACAATCATGGAGTTAACACTCAACCATGCCTCCGAGTCCTTGTGGTTCTCGTCTGATTTCGGTAAACTCCCATCAACAAAACCTATCTTCTTCTTCGCCCTCAGCGCATTTACCATCTCCATCGCCCACTCGTTGTAATTGTCTCCTTTGAGCTGCACAAATGTGATCATGACGCCCGGATTGTCCGAGGAAAATAGAGATTATGGAGACATCACAACAGTGTTGCTTGGCTTAGCCACCACTTGTTTATCATCGTCGTTCATGATGATGAAAAGAACTTGAAAAACTACGTTGATTTCTAATCAGATCTTAGCTTTGATACTATGTAAATAACTGAACAACTTATGTATTATTGATGTGGAACATGAATTTTTTTTTTATTATTTTTTTTATTTTTTTTATTTTTTGGAACATTAATTTATATACAGGGCCGGTCCTGGGCCAAGCCCATTGAAACATTTGTCTTAGGCCCCCATTTTTTATAGGCCCCCATTTCTAAAAAATCCAATATACATTATAGTTATAAAACAAAAAATATTTTTAATGAGATCACACGAACTTGGCTATATCACGTTGGTTTAACAACCAAAGTCCATTTGAATGGGCCAAAGAACACAATAATGTAATAGCCCAATAAATCAAAAAGATTAAAAATCCACAAAGTTAAAAAAAAAATTTGGACTAACGTATTTCATTTTTTTTTGTCTTCGACTCTTGCACTTCCTTTCCCTATCCGTAACCTGCAAGCCAAAAACACAATTTCAAAACAGAATTTCATTACTCCTTGTCAATTGCTTGTGTTTATATCATAAGAAAAATCTTGGCATAAACTATCGGTTCATTTGTTCATTTTTTTTGTATAGAAACTTATGTTTTATCATTGGTTTAGTACTTTATATATGAACTATGTTTATGAGTTTGTTTTTGGGATATTTTTGTGATGTAAGATATAGGCCCTCATTTTTCATTTTGTTTCAAGCCCCTGAATTTTCAGGACCGGCCCTGTTTATATACAAACCTAACATACGAGACTAGATACTTAACTATAGGATCTTGTGTTTATCTATAGAAATCTCATGTATATCTCTAAAATATATCATCATTATCCAATACGCTCCACGAAGCCATGATGTGATTGATACGATGAAAGTGATTGAAAAGATGATGTGAATGAGCGTGTGCTGAGCAAAGCTTTTATATAGCTCCCGCAGGCGGGATCCACGTAGTAAATTTGTGTAACGACCCGGGTTTTGTAAAGCTGGTTTTATTTTTCTTTCCATCAATTAATTAAATTTCTCTAAACCGAGCTGGTTCTGCTGGTTTAATTAATTATCTCAGCCTTTAGTTTTTGTGAACCAAACCGTGCATCACATCTATCTATCATATTAAAACTCAAGTACAAATTTCTTTGGAAACATGTATAGCAATTTTTTTAAAAAAATTTGTTTGGAAATATAGATTGAAGTTTAAAAAAAAAGATTTGTTTGGAAACATTGATTACAATTTAAAAAAAAAGAGGTTTGTTTGAAAACAGCAGTATATTATATAAAAAAAATAATAGGCTTATATTTTAAAGAAAATTTGGAAGTCCATTATAGGCTTGGGCATAAAATCCATAATCCAAAATTCGAACCAAACCCGAACCCGAACCGAAAAACCCGATCCGTACCCGGTCCGAAATGTAAAAATATCCGAATGGATCTTGTAAGGTGGTACAAAACATAACCGTACCCGAAGTGTTATTAACCGAACCCGAACGGGTAACCCGAAAAACCGAAAAAAATCAAAAAATGCGAAAAGATATCCGAAAAAACCGTTCCGAATGCCCAAACTAATATACAATATAATTATATGAAACATGAATATATACTTCAAATATTCAATTTCATATTTATTTTGATATGGTATCTAACAATAAGTATTTAAATTTAAATAACTACTTTAAATACTTAATTATATATACATAAGTATATATTTCTTATGTTTTACTTTTAAATTTTAGATTTTATTTCGGATATATCCGAACCGATCCGATATAACCCGAATCCGAATGATATATGGTTACTTTATGGGTTCTATGATGTGATACAAAACTGACCCGAACCCGATGTGTTATATCTGAACCCGACCCGTACTTGTAATTTTACTAGAATGGGACCTAGGAAGTGTTATAAAAAAGAACCGAAATCCAAAAAATCTGACCCGAACACCAACGGGTACCCGAACGCTCAGGCCTAATCCATTATATTATGAGAAACTATCTATCTGGTACTTAATCGGGTTCGGTTCAGGTCTGTTTGAGTTTCGGGTTTTGGGGGTCAAAGATTTCAGCCTCATTCTAATATTTATAAATTTCAGTTTGGGTTCGCTTCGAATTTTTGCGGGTTCGGTTTGAGTTCGGATAACGCATTTAAATTACTTTTAAAATTTTAAAATTCATTATATATTTATATACTTTAAATTTCTCAAAAACTATAAACAAAATAATATATTAAATATAAATTTGAATAACATATGTCAGAAACCTAAACTTAACATATAAATGACTTTAGTTCAAATATTTGGATAGAGAATCAATAATTATTTTAAGTATTTTTGGTGTTTTAAGTATACTTTTACTATTTTATATATTTACTAATGATTATTTGTATATATTTTTAAGTAGTTAAACCAGCTTAAAAGTATCGTATATATTCTAGATGTTTTATATATACATTAAATCTAAAAATAATTAATATATATAAGTATATAAATCTATTTTGGTTATATTCGGGTACACAGAATACTTCCGTTCAGATCGGATTCGGTTTCGGTTCTCCAAAAACCAAAATTTTGAATAATTCAGATATTTAATCAATTTCGGTTTGGGTTTGGTACTACTTTTTCAGATCGAGATCGGTTCGGTTCTTCAGATTCGGGTATTTTGCATGGTCCTTATATTATTGACATGAAAAACAAATAGAAACATATTTTTGAAAAATATACCCGAGCGGACGCGCGGGTCAAAATCTAAGTATACTATTATTTATGCATCTCCTTCCTCAATCTAACCGAGCCGCATCCCTTGTTGCGAGAGAAATCTAAGTTTCTAAACTTTCATACTTCCTTCATCATCTCTCTTTCTATGTCGTTCATCTTCTCCCCTTCCCTTCATGTGCTGGTGCTTTCGTTGGAGGGAGTGAGACGCAACCACCATCGTTTGAGGACGCGAGGCCCGAGCCGAGGATCGATCATTGGATTCGTGAGAAGCCATACCATTGGAAGCCATCGTTGTTGCTCCTCTCCGAGTTATGTAATGGATCCGAGAGATGGAGATGTGGAGGAATGACGAGCAAAGCCGGAGCCGCCATGTTCCTCACCACCACCGGTTGTGGATCTGTACCACCGTGAACTGTGAATCAGTGGAGGTGCAGCCCTTGTGGTTCCCTCAAGCCGAAGTGTGATCCCGAGGGTGTTAAGTGATGCCTTGCTCGTTTCTTGAGACGCAAGCAAGCCACCATCGAACCTTAGGTTTGATCACCTTCCTCACTCTCTTTTAAATGTCACGTGACATACCAAACATTGAACACTGTTATTTCTAATGTTTGAAAACTAAACTATGTGACAACTAACATACCTTAATTAACATTTAAATTCCATTCGGATATGATATTTTTCGCAAGAAAAAGAAGAAGAAGAAGACATTCCGCCTTAACCCATCTACTTGTCATAGTCAAAGTTATATCCTGCTTTGAAAATGTTTCAAAAAGAAATTTATGCAGATAGACTAAAATCTCATTGGAGGTAGGAAAGGAGAAGCAGAAAAATATGATTACAAATATCTTAATCAAAAGCCCTCGAAGGGTCAAACAAAGTTTTTTTTTTTTGTAAAAAAAAAGAGTGGCACAAAGGTCTGCTAAACGTTAAACAAAAGGTCACTGTGGACCAACGACAACAACATTAACCCTTATTTTTACCAAAAAAAAAAAAAAAACATTAACCCTTATCCGCGGCAAAATAGTTCGGCTCATCTTCAAATGTGAGAGGGTCAAACCTTTGAGTATGCATCCGCTATCATCACCGTCGGCTTCCATCAATCGGTCTGATGCTTAAACCACTCTCTCTTCAACTCCCAACGAGCTATAGTCCGGGAACTGTTAACCGCCATCGCCATATCATCAGAGTTAAGGTCTCCTCAGATTGACCATTTCCTCCGGCAAGTCTTCAAGTTCTTGCCTCAAGACAATGTTGTCAGATGCCGCTAATATCCTTGCTTCATTCTGAGCCTTCATTTTCAGTCTGAGATTCCTGATCTCATTTTCCCTGACAATGCATTTATCCTTCTATCCTACTAACTACCTAGACAAAACCTCCATGATTGGCTGAAAAAGTCTCGGTACTCATTTGCTCTCTGAGATGATACAATTTGTGTCATCACCCTCGACGAGACAAATTATATTTTCGGTAATTTTACATACATACTTAAGTTTATTTATTAAATTTTTCAATAAAAATAATTATGAAATAAAATTAAGTAAATAAAATTGAAGTACTATCAAATAAAATTATATATATATAAATATATAATCAACATTTTGAATTTAAAGATTTATATAATTAAAATAGGAAAGTTTGTTTGTAATAGTTATAATAATTTAGAAGACAAAAATAATGAACAAAATTTATTGTTGATAGTATCTATCTATTCAATCCGGATATGTTTCTGGACCGGTCTAATCGGCTGTTCGAGGTTTAAAAACACTGGCAAAAACAAATGTGCATCGCTGTTGGGAAAATTATCCAATATCGATGAGATGAAGATGGTATTAGACAACTAGAAAATTTAAGAAGAAGACTCTTAATATTTAGGAAAGGGTTTACTACAAAGATTTTGTTTTTGGAAACTCTCTCTTACAAATATTTTCTCTCTTTGTTTTTCTTGATTCTTGGATGATTACAAATGGTGCTAAGCACCCCTATTTATAC
>NC_027756.1:21661116-21671147 GCF_000695525.1 Brassica oleracea var. oleracea
GGGAGTAATTGAAGTGAATGTGTGTGTGTGTAGGTAGGAGAAGAGGGGGAGGAGAAGAAAAAAGCATCAAGAGGAGGAGGGGGTATCTTTGCAGCACTGAGGAGAAGTGCAACAACACATCATTGAATAACATACATAGATGGATTTGCATATGATATTTATATATATCTCGACAGTGTATGTCAAATTGAAGAGTGTGTATTGTTGGTTGGTTCAATTGATTTTGTAAGTTATTATATACTCAAAACTCTCTTGTTGATGTAGAAAGAATTAAAAGACTCATTTTGTTGTTCTCGTTGTACTAGTGTTAGTATGTTGACCCCAAAAAAAATCAGTAACTTTGAGGGAAATCAACAATTGCATACATAAAAATATCTACCACAATACATATTACAAGTAAAAACAGGACATGGGGGGGCTGGCTACTTGAGAAGTGGAGCGGCATTGCGAATGGAGAGATAGTGGTGGACTTGGTGGGTGGAGAGTGACCTTAGAGCCTTGAAAACATGAGCATTTGCATAGCGGAGGTTTGTTCTGGGGTCTACATATGGCGCCTGTCACCAATCCAAACCAAGAGATGATCAAACTAAAGAAAAGGTCGAAAATCAGAAATAAATTAGTAATACATACCTCGAATCCAGTGACATCGCAAATTCTCTTGCATGGCTGAGTGGATGGAGGCGACTCGATGTTGATATCTGCACACGAAAGAAAGAAAGAACGATTGATTATAGTGAAGAAGAGGAGGAGTATTTTAATTTTTCTGAATCGAGAGAGAGATACAAAAGGGATCATCAGGGTCAGCTTGGAGGATCTGCTTGAGATGTTTCCACCTTCCTCGAGACTGCCCCTTTGGGTACTTTTCATAGGCCTGTGTCTTCTTAAAGCTCAGATGCATCGGAACCACTATATCTGCATCAACCAACTCCCCCTCCATCTTCTTCTGTTAGTTAAACCCTAGATCCATCCGAGGATGCTTTATACGCCGTCTCTCGGTTGTTAATAACCGGTCCGGTCCGGTCCGGTATTGTGAATTAAGAAAAACAAATGAGTAAACCAAGAGTTTCTTCTTCTTCTTCTTCTTCTTCTATCACACAAACAATCTGTAGATCTTCTCTCTCAGATTATGGCATGATTCGAATTAGGAGCGGCTCTTTTCAAACTGAATGAAGAGTGATTCCCACCAATTCAAACGCTCAATCTAAAGGTCAGAGCTCTGTGAATTGTTTGAGTTAGTAATGGATATTTCTATTGCGGGACAGATGATGATGATGCCTTCTTCTTCTCTCCCACTAGACTGCTTTGCTTGCTTATTCCAACACTGACGTGACTGCTTTCTTTTTCCCATTCCCGTTGCCTACAACCCTGATAAAGGTTCTCCTTCCCACTTCAATAACCCCTCATTCTATTCTCACCACCAATCTTACCTACATTACAGAGGAGGGTGATGATCATCATTCCTCCACCTCTCCTTTTCCTCTCTTCTCTTTAGCGCCAACATTACCTGCTCTCAACGACATGAAAGCTTTTCTCTCTCTCTCAAACCTGTCAGTCATGAAGGTAGTAACTATCCCCCTTGTTTTTACCCTTCTTCCCTTCCAAACTATTATTTATATTCTCTTTCAGGTGGATAAAGATTTCGTAAACAAATGTAAATTTGTGGTTGCCACTGGGATTTTCGATGCATATGATCAACCCCACCAGCCATCTAACATTAGCCAAGAACCTCTTCTGTTTCCTTCTGGTGGTTGACGAGCTCTCTCTCCATTTCTTAACATCAAACACTACTTTGACTGTGAGCCAAGATGTTCATAGGAGGCCAATGGGTCGGCATTTGGCGTCTTATTCTACTCAAAACTCCTCCTTATGATGAACCTAGGCTAGGAGGAACGGCAAAGTCCCCAAAATCTTAATTACTACTGTTATTGGTAATTAACATAAATAAAACAATGTCTCCTTGTTAATAATTATGCTAAGTCCATTCTCTTGTTTTACACACACATGTTCCAGAGGGAGCGGTGATAATAAGAGAACACACTGCAATGAACAATCTCTTCAGCTGCCTGTGGTTCAACGAGGTACACCTGCTAACACCCAGGGACCAGCTTAGCTTTGGGTACGTAGTGGACAGACTAAAATGAGCCTTCAAGGTGTTCATGTTTCACAACTGTGATGTGAATACAACTCTCTCTTTCAACTGCACCCTCACATCCGACAACATTCCTCTAAGATCGAGTGGGTCAAGAGTGTCAAGGAACTCAAAGGGAAAGGTGTTGGGAAAATTATCCAATATCGATGAGATGAAGATGGTATTGGACAACTAGAAAATTTAAGAAGAAGACTCTTAATATTTAGGAAAGGGTTTACTACAAAGATTTTGTTTTTGGAAACTCTCTCTTACAAATATTTTCTCTCTTTGTTTTTCTTGATTCTTGGATGATTACAAATGGTGCTAAGCACCCCTATTTATACAAGTGAAGGAGCACACTCCAACAAGTTCTAGATTTCTCTAAATTATTATTTATTTCAAAATATCTAACTCCATAACTTTCTCTCTTCTTCTACACAATTCTTCTTCTATACTTCTCCACTTTTCTCTAGATGTTTCTTCTTCTTGGACTAAGGCTTGATTATGATTTGATAAGTTTTGGGCTTAAGGAGGGAAATCCAACAATCATCTCCTCCGCATCTTCTTCATTTGAATCCCTTGTTATAGATAATTGCTTTTTCAATAAAAAAAAGACGGGTAAGTTCTTGCAATTAAATGATTTGCATTTTTCTGAAGTTGCTAGACCAAAAATGTATAATACTTTAACCATCATCCGACTATACGTTAAGTTTTCAACACCACTGAACTATTGGGCCTTAAATAAATTGGGGCTAATAAAATAATAATATGGCCCAATAAGCAGACGTCGTCAGTTTCAGTCTGGAGTCTCTTGACGCCTTTCCCTTGCGCGAAATTCGAAGTGAGAAGAGAGAAACAAATGTGGCATCATCTCCTCCGCTGCTTCTTCAATTGAATCCTTCTTCTAGGGTTTTCGATTTTGTAATGAAACGCGATTTCGACGAAATCTCCGAGGAGGAGTGGCAGCAGCACTCGTTCAACCCTTCGCGAGTTCTCAAACAGCCACGTGCTCCCAAGACAACGACGACGAGGACTCCTCCTCCTCGTCGTCAGCAGCCGAATCCGTCGCCTCCGATTGAGTCTTTCGCCTACAGGAGGCCGTCGAAGGCGATTGAGAGCGATGACGACTGTGTCGTGGTGGAGGATTCAGGTTCAGGAGAATCGGATTCGGATGTGAAGATTGTAAACGGAGGAGATGATTTGTTGTTGGATGATGAGGAGGAAGAGGAAGAGGAAGAGGAAGAGGCCAAGGTTGTGGTGGTGCGACGTGCGCGAGTTGGTAGGAGGTTTGTGATTGAAGACGAGGAAGGGAGTGAGGAGGATGAGGTTGAGGTTGAGGAGGTTAGTTCTAGTGAAGGTGAAGATGGTGGTGGAGGAGACGGAGATGAGGATGTGGTTGGTATGGCGTTGCAGAAGTGTGCTAAGATCTCAGCGGATCTTAGGAAGGAGCTTTATGGTAGCTCTTCTGGGGTTACTACTTGTGATAGGTACTCTGAAGTGGAGTCTTCTACTGTGAGGATTGTCACTCAGGTACCATCAATCTTCAATGCTCTAAGGATGGTTTGCCTGAATTTAGTTTTGTTTACTGGGTTTTTGAAGGTTTCTGCTGAATAAAATATTGATGGATTCATAGGCTGCATCATGCATGATAGTCATTGCTTTGAAATAATCTAGATTGTGTTCCTTAGGCAATTGGGAAATAGGTTTTGATTAGATGCAACATATATGAGTGAATGTTTGATTTATTAAGTGTATGTTTCACTGTGTTGTTAAACTACATTCATTTGCTTTTGCGGTTGTTTTTTTTTTTGATGATCACAGACTGATATTGATGAAGCTTGTAAAGCAGAGGATTCTGATTTTCAGCCTATACTCAAGCCCTACCAGTTAGTTGGTGTTAATTTCCTTCTTCTGTTGTATAAGAAGGGAATTGAAGGAGGTAAAACTATTTCGCTAGTTTGGATCTGTAAGAATTTTATATCTGGTATATCATTTTGTAACTGATGTTTTTTTCATTTCTTGTAGCCATTCTAGCCGATGAGATGGGTCTTGGAAAGACTATTCAGGTATATTGTGCTCTGGTTTTATATCCGCAAGTGGTCTTTGTTTCTTTATGTCATATCAGAGACTAATGCTGTTCTCATTGACAGGCAATCACATATTTAACCCTCCTAAATCACTTGAACAATGATCCTGGTCCTCATTTGGTTGTATGCCCTGCCTCTGTCCTGGAAAACTGGGAGAGAGAGCTCAGAAAGTGGTGTCCATCATTTAATGTTCTTCAGTATCACGGGGCTGCGAGAGCCGCCTACTCTAGAGAATTGAATTCTCTGTCAAAAGCTGGGAAGCCGCCACCATTCAATGTACTTCTTGTGTGTTATTCTTTGTTTGAGCGGCATAGGTACACATTCGAAGTACTTTCGATGTTTTTTTTTTGGTGTGTTTTTGCATTTCCTATTACTTACAGATGTTGGAATTGTGCAGTGAACAACAGAAAGATGACCGGAAGGTATTGAAACGGTGGCGTTGGAGCTGTGTTTTGATGGATGAAGCCCATGCTTTAAAGGATAAGAACAGTTATAGGTGGAAAAACCTGATGTCTGTGGCCAGAAACGCTAACCAGCGTCTTATGCTTACAGGAACGCCTCTTCAAAATGATTTGCATGTACGGTTGGTTTCTGTTCATTTGTTGAAGATCTAGTTTACCAAATACTGGTAACATATCTTCATGTGTTGTTACAATGCTTACACCATGAATATGTTAATCTATACAGGAACTATGGTCGCTGCTGGAGTTCATGTTGCCTGATATATTTACTACAGAAAATGTTGACTTGAAGAAGCTGTTGAACGCAGAAGATACCGAGTTGATTACTCGAATGAAATCTATTCTTGGTCCTTTCATCTTGAGGCGTTTGAAATCTGATGTCATGCAGCAACTTGTTCCAAAGATACAGCGGGTATGTGGTATATTTATCTCCATGTTTGGTTAGAGGATATTATTTAACTTCAAGTTGTGATCTCTCATCAATTTCTCATGAATCCTATGCAGGTTGAGTATGTCCACATGGAGAAAAAACAGGAAGATACATATAAAGAAGCCATAGAGGACTATCGTGCTGCTTCTCAAGCACGGGTTTTGAAGCTATCATCCAAATCCTTAGCCAAAGCACTTCCAAAGCGTCAGATTTCAAACTACTTTACTCAATTTCGGAAGGTAATAGCCCTCATCTACGATTATAATCCCCACAATGTTCTTAGTTCTGTTTGGTTGAGTGTTTTTTTCATGGTGGTACAGATTGCAAATCATCCATTGTTAATTAGGAGAATATACAGCGATGAAGATGTCATTCGCATCGCGAGGAAGTTACACCCAATTGGTGCATTTGGATTTGAGTGCTCCTTGGAAAGAGTCATCGAAGAAGTAAAGAGTTACAACGACTTCCGTATACACCAGGTAAGTTTTTTCTCATAAACAAACATGTTAATACAATTCAACAAGCTTAACTTGTTTCTTTCTTTAGCTACTGCTCCAATATGGAGTCAACAATACCAAAGGAACTCTCTCAGACAAACATGTTATGCTCTCAGCAAAATGTCGGGTAGGATTATGTCTTCTTCTCCATTTCATGTCTTCTTAGTAGAGCCACCTAACTGTTTTGTTATGTATCAGACATTAGCTGAGCTTCTTCCTTCAATGAAGAAATCCGGCAATCGTGTTCTAATATTCAGTCAATGGACATCGATGCTCGATATCTTGGAATGGACACTCGATGTTATAGGCGTTACATACCGAAGACTTGATGGCAGGTAATAGAAACTGTCACGTTTTTTTTCTTTTCTTCACGATCCTGCACCAATGAAGAAGCCTATTTATTGTCTTTTGTTTTGGTTCTGGCAGTACTCAAGTCACAGATAGACAAACTATAGTGGACACATTCAACAACGATAAGTCGATATTTGCTTGTTTGTTGTCAACTCGAGCAGGCGGACAAGGTCTGAATTTAACGGGAGCAGATACAGTGATTATTCACGATATGGATTTTAATCCACAGATTGATCGGCAAGCTGAAGATCGATGCCATCGTATCGGTCAAACCAAACCAGTCACTATCTTCAGGTTTGAGCTTTATATTCCTACAGCTAGTTGAAAAAAATATACATAACCATATCCTTGGTGTAGGCATTTAGGTTTGGTTTGGTTAGGTTAGTTTGGTTTTGATATTTCGTAATTGGAATGTAAATGTGTTTGCTTGGGCTTAGGTTTAAGAATTTTGGTTAGGTTTGGTTTATAAACCTTTAACTAATGTTACATTCATGTCTTTTAAGTTTTAACTAATTTGGTGTGGAAAAAATGAAACCCGATTGGGTTTAGTAAAGTTTTGGTTTGTTTTCGGTTTATGAATCTTTGATTCGGTTCGGTTATGTCAATGTGTATTTTCACCTTGCACTAATAACTTGTGGCAATGTTTTGGTGGTGCAGACTGGTGACGAAGTCAACGGTTGATGAGAACATCTACGAGATAGCAAAGCGGAAACTTGTACTTGATGCGGCTGTTCTAGAGTCGGGAGTTCATGTAGATGACGACGGAGACACGCCTGAGAAAACTATGGGAGAGATTCTCGCTTCTCTTCTCATGGCATAACACTTGTTGTCTTTTGTTTCTGTTTTGAGGCAAAAAAAAATAGCCAAGAAACGAAATTTATGTGTTATTGGAAGGAAAACATGTGCAACACCAAGTAGTAGCTTACTAGATATATCTCTATAGTTTTTTCTTGGGGTCAAGTGATATATCTATATAGTTACATTTCTTTTACGCATGTAAACTGAAACCCAAACATTCTCGGTCTAATTAACGTTGGATGAACAATTTCATAGTGGAGAAGACATGTTTGGAAGACAATAATGTGAGTAAAATTAACAATTAAGTTTGAGAAATTAATTTTTATGATAGTCTTTTTTGGTTTAATTTCACAAAAATAGTCTTCAATAAAAAAAATGAACAAAATAAGTTTTATTAAATGGTAAAAATAATATACTTTTGTGAGTTTTGGGAAATAATTTCAATTTAAAAAAAAAAATATTAAAAAAATCAAAAAAAAAAAGCCCTTTTTTAATGTTATTTTTGTGACAAAAACTTAAAAATGGATATTCGATAAAATTGCCTTTTAAGTTTTCAAAAACGTAAATATAACAGCTACGATATTTGTTTTTGTCAACTAGTTCTATAATTAATTTAGTAAAAATGATAGTAGCTACTTAAAGTATCGGTCACCACATGGCTAATCATGCAAAATAAAAAAAATGCACACTCAATTATACGAAGTATATGTTATGCATACTAACATCTCTCAACTTTATGTTGTTATATAGCCAACATCAGTAATTTAATTTAATTAGTCAGCCACATGGACGTCAGAGATGGTAACACTGTATGGTTAGTTGTTTGGTTAGTTCTAAACTGACCCACCTGGCCTAAATTAAAATTAAAAACCGACCCAGTCGTTTGTTTTCTTCATCTCCATTACTACAACCTGGTTTCCCCACCTTCTACTGCTCTAATTCCATACGAAGGAAATTGACAGTGATAATTAGGTCATTAATTTGTTTCTTCTTCTCTTGGTTTCATCCCGTGCTTCAAGCAAAGTTCCCTTTGGCCAACCATCGACTTTTTCCTCATCAAATCACTTACAGTAAGAACAATATTGATTTCCTTCTTCCTGATGGCACAACAAAACATGTTACAACCCATCTTATTACAAGTAAAACATCCTAAAAATCATTTGTTCGATCTACACCTTGTATAATTCACACTCAAAGAACATTCGGCCTAAATTATTGTACGTCTAAGCTGTGAAAACATTTTATGGCAACTGACAAGCACAATTTGCAACAACCATAAACCTTTGTTCCTACCGTTTCTTGATGACCCCAATTTTAGATCTATCTATCAAACAACCGGTCAATTACTCACATCTCATCTCACAATCGAGAAAAAACCAAACATCTCTCTAATTGTTCAGCGAATCTTACATGTTTAGCTCTGTGGAATGGTCTCCCTTCACTTTGATTTGTTTTGATTTTGGGTCTCCGGTTTTTTTCGACGTCGAGGATGAAGAATAATGAAGCAACCGGTTTAAATTTTATTTTATTGGATTATGTCGGATTTTTATTTTAATTTGGGTCGATGTCGGGTTTTAATTGTGGCCCAGTCATTTTTCTCTTAAAAACGGGTTGGGTTTTATTTTAGTTTAGGTCGTGTGGGTCGGTTTTAAACTAACTAAATGGCTAATCACATGGAGTTACCATCTACGATGTCTATGTGACGATTTTCTACTATTTAAATTAAGCTAATGATGTTGACTACGTAACAACATAAAGTTCATGGATGTTATCATGCTACCATATACTTTGTGTAGCTGAGTGTGTATTTTTTTTATTTTGCATGGTCAACCATGTGGTGACCAAAATTTTATTTTGCTGGCTATCATTTTTTAATTAAGTTAAGTCGACTAATAAAACGGTTATTTCTGGAAAAAAAATATTCTATCGACTGCTATTGATCAATATTTATAAATCAATAGTTTTGTGTACGTGCGTTTTTAATAATAAAATGCGCATACAGTTAGATTACACATAACTAAAAAAGTCTTAAAATTACAAAAAAAAAACAATATGTTATAAACCAAGCGGTGATCGACCCATAACATGCCCAAACCGTCCGGCCCATCAACTATCCATCCGGTCCATTCGCTAATGACTTAGGCGAATGAGAGTTTACATTTATCTATACTTGATGTTTATCTTTTTCCATATGTATTTAGGATAAGTATTATTTCCTATTCCTATTAGAAATAGAATTTTCTTTTCTCTTATGACGGTCTAAATAAGACGGTCTAATACTTGTATAAATATAGACCTCTGGTCATGAGTAATAATAAGCTTTCACCGCATCTCTGTTATAACATGTTAAAAGCACGATAGCCTCTAACCCTAAGTCCCCACGAAATTCCTTAAACTCAGCCGAACATCACAAAACCCTAATTCCGGCAGAACTTCGAAGAGATCGTTCTCCCAAACCGTGAGGACCCGGACGACGAGAAATATATCAAATTGAAGCTCTCGCCGAGACGAATCAGAAGCTGCAAACCGCTTGTCGATCCGATCACTGACGCGCCGTCACGCTCTGCTACAGTATGCGTCGCCGATTTACTTTGGAACCCTAATCGTTTTCCTAACCCAAATCCGAGCTCTTTCTCTCTTGAAGTTAGCTCTTTCTAGATGTGATCAAGTAAACCAGGCGTTCTCCTTCTTCCCTGTTCGTGATCCGACCAAGCAAGCAGCCCGTCCGCGACCCGACTCGAAGAACGATCAGCTCGCGGCCTCCTTCTCTTTTTGGTGGTCCAAATCTACACTCCATAAGTTTCTAAAGGTAAAACTCGAAACTTAAAAGAACCTACACAGAATTGGTTGATTGATAAATATCTGAACCATTAAAATTTGAAGAACCCTAATCTAGGATAATAGAAACCCTAACATATGGAACTAAGTTTTTGTTAGATTGTTTTCCTGTTAAGTTGATATATCAATGGCTGTTAGGGTTGCTAGAACATTGATTGATCAGTAGGGGCATTGAAACCTCAAAATTTTAAGATATGTAAATTTTATACATGTATTATGTAGTTTGCGAATATTAAGCCGTTCTGTCATCATCTTATATTTTAACATAATTTATCATATTTAATTCAACATAATAGTTTATTTTAACACGATTTATTATTATTATTTTGATGATTGTTTGAGTAAATAGAACTGTTTAGAATCAAATTTGATCTTAAAATTGTTAAATTGCTGAAAACCCTAATTTTCCTTTTTGCATAAATCGATTGATAAACAAGTTTC